>NW_010539900.1:0-46121 GCF_000687285.1 Phaethon lepturus
CCTTTCCAACCTAGTGATTCTGTGTTTCTGTTATTCTGTAATTATTGTACAAAATCAGATTGCCATGTAGTAAATATATACTAAGTAAATTTAATTTCTTCATGTGCTTATATTATACAAAGCAGCTAAAATGTAATGGCTTGGCTCAGGTCAAGACGCTTACAATGCCCTTGTAGACTAAAGCACTATCAGCTGTCAGTGTCAATGGTAATATTATTTTAAAACCTTTCAAATGAGGACAGAATCATAGTATCATAGAATCTTTGGGTTGGAAGGGACCTTTAAAAGTCATCTAGTCCAAAACCCCTGAAATGAACAGGGACATCTTCAACTAGATCAGATTGCTCAGAGCACCGTCCAACCTGACCTTGAACATTTCCAGGGATGAGGCATCTACCACCTCTCTGGGCAACTTGTGTCAGTGTTTTACCACACTCATGGTGAAAAATTTCTTCCTTATACCTATTCTGAATCTACTCCCTTTCAGTTTAAAACCGTCACCCCTTGCCTTATCACAACAGGCCCTGCTAAAAAGTCTGTGCCCATCTTTCTTAGAAGCCCCCTTTAAGTACTGGAAGGCTGCAATAAGGTCTCCCTGGAGCCTTCTCATCTCCAGGCTGAACACCACTAGCTGTCTCAACTTGTGCTCATAGGAGAGGTGTTCCATCTCTGAGCATTTTTGTGGCCCTCCTCTGGGCCTCCTCCAACAGGTCCATGTCTTTCCTGTGCTGAGGGCTCCAGAGATGGATGCAGGACTCCAGGTGGGGTCATACCAGAGCAGACTAGAAGGGCAGAATCACCTCCCTCAACCTCCTGGGCATGCATCTTTGGATGTAGCCCAGGATACAGTTGGCCTTCTCAGCTGTGAGTGCACATTGCAGGCTCATGTCCAGTTTTTCATCCTGCTGGATGAAGTACCCCCATGTCCTTCTTCTCAGGGCTGCTCTCAATCCCTTCATCCCCCAGTCTGTATTGATACCAGGGATATCAATAAGATTAGAACCAATATCAATAAGGAGAAGACCATCTTCTGTTTTCAAAAGTTACACATCATTACACTATTTAGATGGGCAAAACCTCACCTTTTTTGTCACATTCTATTAAAAGTTAACTGTCTTGTAATAATGGGATCAATATTAAGTGTCAAATGTAAGACATCAATGCAACTACAAAGTTAGCTTTATCTACTATTTTCAAAATTTCCAATATATTGTTCTTTCAAAAAATTTCTCTGGATCTCTGTGTTAATTAAGGATATTGTATAGATACAAGGAAATGACATTAAACAGTGCTAATTACCTAAAATCTGTTTAAAAAATGATTACAACCTCCCTGAGCAGCTCAAGAAATGTGTATAATTACATCTACCGGGGGTATCCTAATTGACAGGAACTTCACCTTCTATGGATTGTGTTGTGTATCTCAACTAATGAGTCCTGAGTCCAGAAGTCCAAATGACTGCTTGAGGGGATATGTATACAACAGCACCTTTTTTTAAAAGCAATTTATTCTCAGTTAAAAATATTTCATAAAATCAAATAAAAACAATGTTTGTCAGAGTTGTCTTTTGTTGGGTTTCTGAAAGTTCTGCAATATAAACAAACATATATCCAAAATAGTTCTTATAGTAAGTGTTAATATAACATCTATTTGACATGCCTGAAAATAGATCTGATATCAACAAAACCCTTTACCAGACTGATTATGGGTCAGGACACCCTGTAGGAAGTAGAAAATTGGAAACAACTTGCTTTGAAACAGAAGAAATAACAATAAATTATTAATTAGGCAGGATGGTTTTTTTTTTATGGTTATGTTTACACATAAAACCTATATACTACAAATAGAGAGAAAACACAAAACCATGCCTCAAGTCAAATCTTGTGAAGAAAATAGTGGATTTTATTTTACAGAATAATGATATTAAATGCTTACCAGCCAAGGAGTGTAACATACTTACATACATGTTGAGTACAAATGTCTGAACTATCCAAAGTGTAATGCTCATGTCCTTACCAAAATTTTTGGTTGAAGGACTAGGAAGATGAAATTTACCTTTTTTGTTTTGTTCCTACTACATGTCTGAAGACATTTATTTCATCTCATCTCATCTCATATAATCTCATTTCATCTCATCTACACCTGAATGGGAAAGCAGGAGCATTAGCAGCACATCCCACATTTCAGGGTGATTCAAGGACCCACTAGAGTAAATGTCATTTGGTTCTGACACAAGGGCCTCTCTCCTGTGAAAACAGGGGAGAAGGAGCTGAACATCCTCCTTACAGGCAATGTCCTTCCATGCATAGAATGGAATAGGGCTGCAGCTAGCAAGTGCAACCAGATCTGGGAGCTGTGCAGTACCCATGGGGCCCCAGCATAGATATAATACACACTTAGCATCAGCCCTGGGTAGTATTTGGTGTCTCTATGCTTATATCAGATACTCTGTCAATTTGGAAACACAGTTCTGAGACACTGTCTTTTCGACCACTATGAAATCTGCACCTTTCTCAGAAACATCTGGAAGCATTCAGATGTTTTGTTCATATGGAGTAATCAAACCTAGGCAGCTCCGCTTTGCACAATGCTGTCAGCCTAATGGCCAGAGTTGTGCCCCAAGGTGGAAGGTAAAACCCTAATGCCTTCCATTACACTTCTCCGGCCAAGCTAATGGTCATGCATAAAACACCAACTGCTGTGCTAACCACTGAGATACAGAGCTGTGATGGTGTAAGTAGTGGCTGACATGACACATGGGGAAATTTCTCAGGCAGAACGAATTGTCATTGATGCTCTGCTCTTAGCAGACTTACCTGCCTAAGCGAATGAGCTGACCCAAGAAATCTCCAATCGGTTTCTCCATTTGTGACGCATCTTTACAAGGCACAGCAGTCTAGAAACACAGTATGTTTGAAGATGACTTTGTTTCTCTGTTGATGCTATTTCATTTGCTACCCTATTAATATTATGGGAGAACTAATGTGAGAAATCCTTTCATCGCACTGAGCTTTGCAATATGGACCTGCATCAGGTCTGACAGTGGCCAAATGCATAGGCAAGGGTATAAGAGAGTAAGTGTACAGGCACAGTTCTACCATCTCTAGCATTCAGCAAATTGGAAGTTAAGGACTTCCTAAGCCAGAGATAGTATCTTTAGATTTATACTGCTCTTGACAGATTTTTTTTTTTTTATTCCAAGAGTGTGCCTAGTTACTTTTTGAAACCATGTAAACTCTTAGCATCCACTCTATAACTGTCGCCATCTTTGCTGTCTGTCTCTTCTGTTATGTCTTTTTTGCCTGAGTTCAGAAAGGCATGTTGTATAAAGATGTGGGCATACCAAAGAGCTATCCAGTAGTGTAAAAATTTCTGGTTTCCTCTCAAACATTTTTTTTAAACATTCCACTCCTCTCTTTCTACAGCTTCTAAGGATGAACATAATGGTTTTATAATCTTACCCAAGATGTGTTAAAGACCTTCTTTCAGCATTGTAATGGTTAACTTAAAGCCCCTCATTAGGTATGTATAGTTTAGTTTGTTTTTCTGTGAGAGAATTACTTTGTACTTATCAATGTTGAATTTCATCTGGTACTTTATCACCTAGTTGCTCAGCATCATAAGATGAATCAATATTTCATGAATTTAATGACATATAATAAAGTGTTGTAACAAGAAGCTCAATCTAAATAACATAAAAAACCATGGGAAAATTACTTGGCAATTCCACTGAAGCAAAATGAAATCTGTTTCCCTATTTAGTGGCTCTTCATATGAAGAACAATTAGCTGTACGTTCAAACTCCAGTGAAGATTTGGGGTGTAAGGAGATTACCTTAGAAACACCTATTCAGTTTGTATTTTAATAGAAAAGATGATGTCAGCTGGGATATTTCAACAGCAGTTGCTGAGTTTGAAAGTGAGGAAACATCAGGCAGGATTCCCAAAGTGGGTCATTGTCTCCTTGCCTTGGTGGAACCCGTGTGATGTGCCTCAGGACATGTCCTGAGTATGGCAGACTTCACAGCAATGGCAAAAACAAGTTAGGACAGGTCTTTTGATAATCAAGGAGGTCCTTTATGTTTCCATTTTCTTTCACAATCTTATTGTTCTGTGTGTCTTGTCTTGTGAAATGATACAGAAATAAACCATAGATAATTATTCCCTAAATCTAAAAGCAATCTAGTAACAATCAAATCCAAATTCTCAGGCAGGGTAACTTTGAAAGTTTATCCATGAGCGTAAGGGAAGATTAAGATGGTTCAGAAAAAAATTTCACTGCTTCTGAGACCAATTCTCTTCATAGCCACAAAACTATCCTCTCCCTGTGTAATTTTGGTACATTAACAGTATGCTTTGAATTTTGACTTTATTACAGATGAGTCACAAATCCATAATGCATAGGTGTCTGAGGAGACCTAAGGTTTTTTTTTTTCTTCAGTCCAGTAGGAACAGGCTTCAACATCTCTCATGAGGCTCTCAGTAATTCAGAAAATCAGGGCCTGGTGACCTTAAATAAGCTGCTCAATTTTTCGCCGTAAAAAACAGTCTGTCTGTAAAATTGGTATTCAACAGTGCTGTCATTGCATGGATGAGAAAAAAAGAGAAACGTAAGAGGAAAACTATGTTCAATGATCAATCGTTTCCAACTTTCTAATGCTCCTTTAGGAAGATTTTATTTTTGCTAACCTCGTACTCGGTAGGTTAAGGAAAAGACACTATTCTGACAAAATGTACATGGTATGTGATTCCCCAGGCTTAGTTTGCAACTCCTAATGATAGCTAACTTAGCCAGCAGACAAGTGCTGCACATTTAAAGCTACTGAAAACAAAAACTGAATATATTTTCTGTCAGGAACTTCAGGGCTTATAAGAAAAACACGATGTCATTTCATGCAAAAGCAGTACCTTCAGCATTTTATGTCATAAAATCCAAGGTCAAAATCTTCATGACAATGAATAATCCTTGATTATGTAGTTTATAAGTTTTAAACTCAAAACTAATCATTCAGCTCACAGGTACAATGCAGTAAGAGAGCCACACTTCTTAATTAATCCTCAGATCTGAATCAGTTAAGTAAATAGTCACAGTAATAACAGTTTTAAAGCATGGTTTGCAGATAAAATCCAGTCAAAGTCCAGGATGAAAAAGAAATGGAATTCTGGCCACAAAGAACGGAAGAGAACAGATGGACTGGGTCAGCGAAAGCTGCCTGCTCCACAACTTCTGCTCGCAGAAGTACATCGTACCTTGTTGGCACGCAAAATCTTGCTGAGAAAATGCACAAAGTCAGTAGGCACACGGGCCCGGCTATATACGATCAAGCTGTTGAAAGGCAACACTGAAAGGCATGATAGGGAGGCCCAAAGTCCTTTGCAGTGCCTGTAATGACAGAAAGGGGATTACTAATGGACCCACTTGAGTAACAAGTAGGAAGCAACAGTAATAAGAATTAAGCCCATGTATATTAGCAACATTAGCTTGTAACAACATCCGTGATCCTTTCTGTTGTACCTGAAAAAAAAGTGACCAAAAACATTAAGTACAAAATAGAACAGCTATGTCAACAATACAAAAAGCTTTCGGTATCAAAACATCTTAAAAGGACATTTCACATAACTTTGCAAAGCAATTTTAAGAAAATGTGCTTTCCAAAACACAAATTAATATTTAGGAAGACGTATGTTAATCAAAAGCAAAAGCTTTGATAACATAACAAGATCAAAATTCAGAGATAAATGGGGATTTTGGAAAATAGCAGAGGTCTTTGAAAATACAAAATGAACTGAAATTTTTTTAATGCTTTTTCCTAGCAATCATTTTAGTGCTTTCAAAATGTTGTTATTTGATTTGAAAAAAGGCTGGTGATGCAAATTTAATATCACAGCTATTGCAAAGTCTGTTATAAAACTTTGCAACATATATTGAATGTCATATAAATATTTTCAGCAACCATTTGTCAGATGTCAATGTAAATTACATTAAAATCCCATAAGGAAGTGTGAAAACAACTTGTGCCATCAAACCCCATTGAGAAATACTGAGTTTATATGCTTAGCTTTGTTCTGATTTTGTTTATATGATTTCCTGTATTGTGCTTAAGACTATAATACAGGAGCATATTTTGCTAGTGTGTTAAATATGTGCAGTGCTTTCCACATGGTAGTTGTTTTATCCTGTTCCACCGTACTTGTGCGTGATTTTAAATACATACCTGTGGTTTTAAACCTGTCACCTAGGTGAAGCTGAGCAAAAGTTTTTCTAAGACAGAGATTCATAATGGAGCTCTCTTACCACAGAAGGTTTTTCTTTCCTCCTAAACAGGGTCACTAGTATGGGTCCCTCCTGAAATAGTTCTGTTTACCCTGAGCCTAATGATGGAGAACCTTCAAGAAAGGGCAAATTGTCCAGAAAACAGCTGCCCAGACTCTCTTTGCTAAAGAACAGAAACATAGAAGACTTGTGAAACACCTTGAATGCAGAAAAAGAGATCTCAGACAAGATCCCAGGAGGATCCCACTGCCTCTCTCTCCCTTCTCCACTCCTGTTCCTCATATGGGAGATGCTCCAGGGTGTGAGGCTGGTCTTGGGTTGTAAACTGCACAGCTGTAGAAGGATTTCTCACCCCTCTCCGCTTCCTCAGATCTCAAGGAAGATGGGCTCCCTTTTCTTGCTGGAGGTCCACGATGACATTTGGTACAGCTGCTGCATGCTCCGTAGACGGCTGCTGCAGGCTCTGCTGTGCCCAGCAACCTCCCCTTCTCCTCCACACAGCCTTGGCCTCTTTACCCTATCTCCACTGATCCCCAGTTCTGCACTCATTGGCAGTTGCAGGACCTGAAGAAGATTTTTACCATCAGGAAAAATATGTTTTGAGCTTTCTCACTATATCTGAGGTCTGATTTCAGTGTTTCAATAAAAAAAAAAAATCTGTGTTGGAAGAGTATCACTGCGAGGCGGAATGGTACCAGTGAAACCTCCACAGTCAATGGCTGTTTCTCCTGCACCTTCCCTCTGCTGTTTGCCCATACAGAGGTAGGTCTTTGGTTTCCAGGTTTCATCTCTGTTCTGGCCTGGTCCAGAGCAGAACCCTACCTGTGATGCTGTCTGGCTTACAGTCCTCATTAAGAGCCCCAGAGGGAGAACATCACTGAATGGTTTGAGATAGTTTCTCCATGAACTAATAGTTTTAGATAAAATGGTCCACTCAGCACAGCCTGCTGCACGCGGTTTTTTGCAAGTTGCTCTGACTGGTTGTTGTTCAGGCTGCTTGAGCGAACCAGAAGTCCAACAAGACCAAACAAGATGAGTTTGGTGGGAACCAGGTGAAGCCCAATGATGGTGACGGTCTGAGCAGCGGGGCTAGCTAGCAGAGGTCAGGCAGTGCTGGGGGCTGGCAGCACCGGCAGAGCCCACCCTGCCCCGTGCTCTGCCGCTGCTGCCCTTCGCTGCTTTACTCAGAGGAGGGATGCAGTTTACAAAGCACAGAGGGAACTGTTTCTACGTAAGAATATCTGTTAACATGCTGTTCAGCAGATGCCACCTGGATGCTGAAAAACATATCCTTCTAGCAATAATGTTTATTCGCTGAATGGGCTATTTGAAAAATTGACATTACTGAATGGTTTTCTTCCATTTTCCTTCCAGTACTTCTCTGCATTGTCGTCTCATCCTGCGCTTACTGCTCTTCTCCCTACATTCTTTTTTCTCCGTTTGCTTTTCCATTTATGTGAAGAGCTTTCACATCTTTTTCTTTTTTTTTCTTTTTTTTTCTTGCAGTCTCATTCATATCCAACTTCAAATTTCAATTTGACTCCCACACAGTCAGATTTCACTAAAGTGCACCCTTTCAAATACCATGTATAACAAGATTCTTCTTGGGTGCCAAAAGAACGGTTGTAACCTCAGTCCAGTAAAATTATGTTGACCATCAGCAAGGTCACTAGAGGAGGCATCAGAAGGGTAGTGATTCTACTTGCTTCAGTAGTTATATTTTATTCAAATTTCAGTTGCATAAAGCTATTGACCTGCTATTAATGGCAGAGTCAATTAAAAAGAAAAAACTCACATGCTCCATTCCCTGCTAGAGCTACAACCCTTTCAGATGCTCTCAGTGATTCCCATCTCCCACTGTAACCAGCAGTTTGCACCATGCTCCCAAGGTCAGCATACCACAGCTGTTTTGGAAAGGAGCCACAGAGCTTGCTCACAGATACATCCTCCTGGTGAAGAACATTTAACCATCAGACCCTGTTCAACATGAAGGGAATCTAGCAAGAGCACCCTGTTACTGCAGTGCTGCCCTGAGGAGAAACATTGTCTGACAGGGTGCAAATGTCTTTCATTTCCTTCTTCCATTGAACAAGACTGGCAAAAATTGTGGAAAGTGTTCATAAAATAGCTGAACTGCAGTGTTTTTCATGTTCTGGTAAACATCCCAGAGAGCTCATAAAGCAACTCTGACAAATGAGATCATACAAGAATGATGGAAAATAAACAACTTAGAAAGCAGAAAGCCAAAAGTGTCTCTCAGTGTCCATAATGTGAACAGTAATGTGAATAATTATTATATTTCTTTAGCAACTTCTTTCAAAATAATGGAATGACACTATTGTAAATAACTGAAGCTTGTGGTATTTCCAAAACATTTTATATAGGGAAAAGTTTATACAGGATTGTTTAGATGGCTAAAAACTGAAGATCATGTTCAACAGACTCTTATGTGAAAATTCCCAGTGCCACCTATTGGCAGAGAGGATAAACGTGGGTTAGTGTAGTGCTTCACATCCTGAAATACAGTTTCCCCTTAAAAACTGGGGAAAATAAATTTTTTGCATTTCACATTTAAAATACTCTTCCGGATTAGAATTGCACTCTTAAGAGGCACACACATAAATGTTCATTTCTAATTAATGCATTTACTTCCCAAGTGCTGCTGCTGCTGCCTGTGAGGTGGAGGCAGTGGCAGACGATGTCCCAAACTACCAACCTGGAATGAGCCACCCAACACCCTGAGAAGACTTCTAAGACTTCTGTATCCCTTTCTTTTTCCTGAGGTGATTTGTAAATGAAGAGCTCTAATGAAGCCTTGAGCAACATACAGTCCTTGCCAGAAACTAATTTGCACTGAATCTTTTAAAGGACTCTGCTGATTGTTTGCCTTTTCATGACAATGTATTTAAGTAATCATAATGTCTGAGTGAAAGTCTACTACTCTTTGTTTACCTTAGTATTTTGAGGTAAACATATTTTGAATATGAACTTTCCTATTTATTATTTCATACCTCAGGAAAAGAAATAAAATGTAGTTTTTAGCAGCGTGTATGTACTTAGGACAAGAATGCAGGAAAATAAACTATGCAGAGCAAAAGCTCTTAAGTAATTGTTTGCTCCCAAATCCTGCCTTTTCTTCTGCTGGTATGTAAGGTGGAGGGCAAATGATTAGAGGTGGCAAATCACCCTGCTGAGGATGTCAGCCATGCATGAGTCCTTGCCCTGGCAAAGAGTGCAGGAGCAAATGCCCACAATATACAGGGGTGGCAGAGCCTGGTGAGACTTGACCACACCATCTACAACTAATCCACATCATTCAAAATAATTCAGCAGCACCTGCAAACACCAGGACTGAACGTTTCTTGCAACATAGTCCAGAACAACAACTCGTAACCCAGGTGGTGTGGGGCAAAGCGGATGAGCAGGAGAGGCTCTGGCAAAGGATGGGGACTTGCCCCTCAGTAGCTGTCAGGGATCATGTGTATCCTAAGGGGTGGGTGAAAAGGAAGGGCTCACAGACACGGATGTGCTTTGAAAATAATGACAAGGTTTTCATACCACCATTTTTTAAGTACCTAGCTTACACATTTTTTGTTCAGGTTTTAATTAATTAAACAGTACGGTTGTGGAGTTTAATTCAGAAGGATTTGGCAGATCTCTCATTCAGAAAATGCTGTTTTTCAAGTAAGCCAGCAGCAAATTTACTCATTTCTAAGCATCATACAATTTAGTAGCAATTCAAGACTTGGTCCAAACAGTTAATAAACAAAAGTACACAATTAATTGTGGAAAAATGTGCTGAAATTGAATTTAATACATATAGACAAGTACCACAGTATTTTTTAAGATTTTTTTCATGAATTGGTGTAGTATTTTCAAAGATGTGAATGTAAATTAAAATTGTATACCTTTCCATTGGAAGGCATTTTGAAGACATTTTTGTTGCTGTGCTTATGAGAATGAAATTTAGTATCTTTAGACTTCCACTTTGTTTTTATGAAACCAGCCTTCAGGGTGTCAGAGAAGGGAAAGTTAGGGCTAGAAAAACTACAAAAAACTGATAGATATCAGATGACTTTGAAGTTGTTGACAGACTTCAAGTATTATGAGAAGACTTTTTAATAACATTAATGAATTCAGCTTTAAATACAGATTCCTAAACTCCAAACATTGGCAGAAGTTATTCACATAAAATATGCATTAATACATATTTACATGACAATATATTTTATTTGTAAAATATATTAGCTAGGAAAACATATATTTAAAACAGCCTTCTCAAAATGAAGGCTTTAGTATCAACCTCATTTATTATGCATTATTACTCTGAATTTAACCTCTTGGACAGCTGAAAGGGGCCTTTCGGTACGGCCTTGAGGTTAATGTGAATGCACTTATCATTGTTACCAAATTGGATTTTAATGAGTATCAAATTAGAGATGCATTTAGTATTTTTCTAGGTTTGGATTAGTTTCTGCATCCAATCTATAGGAAAAATAATGACGAAGTACAGTTTCTGGGGCCTGGCGAACAAAGATAAAAGATGGATGATAAGAGGTTGACACACTCTATTTAACCCATGGCAAAAATTTACAGGTAGTGACCATATATATACAAAACCCACATCTTTTGGTAATCTGTACTCTGTTTTACTCTTAAATAAATTTCTTCTGAATGACATGGGAAATAGCTGTGACTGTACATTTATCTGAGGCGCACAGGTATTGAATATCCACACGACAGTCTCATGATCCATATCGATACAGCAGTCTCAAGGTATTGACAAGCAGTTAATGTTGCTGTATATATACTATCCCCCACTTTTCACAGCATCCTCAGAGGTGACATTTCTAAGCTGTTGGTGCTGAGACTGGTTGGCCCTTAATACTAAAAATAAAAAATAATTATTCATTTAGTTCTCACCACTTGTAAACAGTAATAAAATTGCGACTACAGTCCTTGCTGTTTGCCTTCCTTCTAATACCATAAAAGCAGTAAGATGGGGAAATCTAATCCATTGGTATATCAATTATATAACTTGTAGGTATAACAGTGAGTATGTTTTGTTTTTTTCTAAAGACTGCCTAATCATACTGGTAGTCGTGAATATATACATTTAAAAAAAAAAAAAAAGAAAATTCTGCTGGCCCAGGAACATAAGAATAACTCCTCCTGTTACAACCAACCATATCACAAAATGTTTTTCATCAGTTGCTAAAGAAATGCCTTAAAGCGTGCTGGGGTTCTTATCTTCATCATCATAAATAAATAACCTCTCCCAAGTTTGAATGGAACTGTAGACCTTTCAAGTTGATAATTAAATCTCTGGGGAAAAAAATACTTCATTTGATAGGGCAATAGTGTGCGCAGAGTACTTAGAAAGGGAAGGGCTGAGAGGGCACTGGATAAGCGGGCTGTTACTATTCTGGCCACAGCTATGGGCTTCGCGGTAACAATCTCAGCTCCTGACTACCTGGTATGTCTGAGCTGCAGGCTCTGAATTACGCTAAATATTTCCACCTATTTGAAAAAAGGGAACGAGCAAAACTAATCCGGAAAGAATCTAACAGGTTCATCTGACCTGGGAAAAAATGTTGATATGAAAAAAACCTTCCCTTTTTTTCCCCTTTCCACATTTCTATCACATTCCTGACTGGCACATAGCTGACCTTCAATACCTCTGTTTGGTTTTCTGCTACAGTCTGCTACAGACACATTTCTTTGTGCACAGATGCAAAAGACAGCCCTGAATAAAGCGTCTGGGGAACTGGCAGTGCAGTCCTACGTGAGCGCAGAGCTTCGCCCGGCCCTCAGTGCCCGGCTGGGAACAGGCTCCCGTACCCAACTCCCTCCAAACAGCCTGCGCAGACGTACATGTGCTTTGCTGGGCTGCCCTGTTTGCTTTCCACTGCCGTTTTCCAAGGCAAACTGGGCATGTGACGTTCCCTGACTATCTGCCTCCCGCTCCCATTAGTATGTCTGTTCTTTAACCTTTTGACTTTCCTGCATTTGTGATTCTTTTCACCCTTGCCAGGTGTTTTTCACCTTTGCCAGGATTTTTTCTTCCTACGTAACTGCAAAGTGCTGAATTAACTGTGGACTTCAAGAAGTTTGCAGCCCATACACCACAGGAACATGTATTTTTCACTGTTCTGATTACAAAAAGATTTCCAAATGTGAATAGCTGACATATAAATTTCTAATCCAATATATATCATCAAATCAGCATTGCCATTGTGCACTTAAGACATTCACATGTACAGCACAAAATAATGTTCACTGAACAGAGCCTACAATACAGAACATGACCTGCTAATATTTCATTGACTCTAGTACCAGTTTAAAAAAAAACCACTAGTACAATCATTTATAGGCACAGGATAAATTATAGTTTTTCTTCTGCTACTTACATGTCACAGACATATTCATATTTTTCATTTCAATTCTTATCTTTTAGGAATGTTCTCCTGGCATTTCATGTGATTTGGAAAGCTTGCAGTCCCACCTGCATTTTGTCACCATTTTGGCACTGAATTTGCCTTTGATCTTCCCGAATCTAGATACCTCTGCCAGGCCATCAGCCAAGAATCACACTGGATAGAGATAAGATCGTATTCAAAATCACAAGGAAGATTGGTTGGTCGCAACACTTAAAAATGATTACAGATTTTGTAAAAATAACCTGTAGTGAGGGATTTTTGAGTAAACAGGAATCACTCACTGCCAAGAGAAAAATCTGATATGTATTGTATTACTTGAACTGAAAAAAAGAATACATAGGAAGTGCTTCTCTAGTCATTAAATGAATGACCAGGGATTCTTGTCCTTGAAGGAGAAGCAGCAAAAAAAGATAATCAGGAGCCATATTACAGCAGATAGACTGTCATGAATGGCAAGTCTGTGCCATAAGGTACTCTCAGTGCCCTGGAGCAAAGATGCTCACTTACTGCCTGGAGATGTTTTCTCCAGAATTTCTTCCTAGTTCCACATTTTCCAGGAATTAGGTTCAATCTTCTTTTTGAACTTTCATCAGCATCTGTTCTGTTACACATTAGTATCTATTCAGAGCGGTGTAGTACACATCCAGCACACATTGCTACAACGTGCTGCTGGCCAAACAACGCACGGGCCCATCTGGCCAGTGGCTGAAATGCAGAAAATCTGAACTACAGCATCACTTTTAGTTGGTTCCTCGTACATTGCATCATTCTCTTACCAGTTGTCGTCTTCTAGTATGTATCTGTTAGGCACTTTCTGAGTTAATTAATTATTCATATGCCAAGCATTAAGACAAGCATTATTGGGAGATCTCTAGATCCTATTTTGTGTAATGCCATATCATGGACTTTTCTGTAGATTCTCACACAATGTCCTCTAATGAACTGCAACACATGTTACTTGTTAATTTGTTATAACTCATGCTTAAATATCCCTATTACCTGCTTGGTACTGCTACAGAAACGAGACTTTTCATGTAGACCTTGCAGCCTGCATCTAGTGATATTTTCCCTTTCCTCTGCAAAACTCCCTTGCTGCCATGCAATGTTCTTCAAACCAGGCAAACTACCACTCACCTTTTACTATCACCTTGTACTCAACTACTTTATTTTTGCCTTCTACAAAGCTGAAGCCTCATGAAAAGCTCATCTAGTAAAATGTAAATGCATTCAAAGTGTATACCTTTAATAATACAGATAAAAATATTTTGGATACGTTCTTTCATGGTTGCTCTTTCCTTTCCACGTGTATCCTCCTCTGATGCATTTATACACAGGAATTACAACCCCTATGACCTTTTGTTTTGCTAGGCTGAAAAATCAAGCTTTTTTAGTCCCCTGTAACACAACAAGATCTCCAGTCTTTTACCATTCTGGCAGTTTTTCTCTCCACCTGCTTAGTTCTGTATTTCCCCAACATATGAGGGAAAAATTGTAACACATGATATGTTCAGCCTGTTATACCTTAACATTAATACTTTACTGTCATTACCATTTTATATTGGGAATAACTCTTCCTAAGACTTAATCTGCCCGACAGATGGTCACTTTGTATTAGTGGACTATATTCATTTTTGAATTTTTGCATCTAGAGAGTCCCACTTAATCAAAAAGTCCTATGTGTACTTTGCTATCTGTACCATTTTTCTGAGTTCTGACTCTTTTTCTCCGGGCTTTGACGGCATCCAGCTCGTCCTGTGCAATATCACAATCTTTGTTTTAACAGTGTTTTTTAACCCAACATCTTTGGCAACTTTTTAGCATGCTCTCGCTCTTCGTGATGAAGTCATTAATACTAATTGCATGCTTTTCATGGGAAAACAGATTTATTATGCAACCACTGTTCTCTAAATAGATGCACAGTGCTCTTCATTTTAACAACAACCTGCAGCCAACATTCACAGTCGATAACAATTTGCAGATAAAAATCAATCAGCCATACTTGACTGGGCTGTATAACTGTCCTATGATGCTTAACTAGGCTTGTAAAATCACCGCTTATCCAAAATTCCTGCAAAATTATTTACATAATCTTTTTCCCTTCTCTTTTTGTTAGTGATTTGAATACTCATGAAAGTAAGTAATTTCTTACACCAGAATTAAGATTGACTCTAACCTTCTATTATGTGTCAGATTTTCAATCTTTATCCCTAAAGGAAAAAAACCCACTTAAAAATGTATGTGCTTCCCTTCAGAAAAGGATTCTTCTGAGACTTTCAAATATTTTGAAAACCATTAGAAAAAAAGACTTATCAGATGTTATTTTAAAACCCCTTTATCATTGACTTCTTGATTATTTCATTAAATTATTTTATGTGCATGAAACTCATCATATACTGAGAATGTCTGGGTTTGTACTGGACACTGCTGTGATAAGAAATACCTTTTATCACTTTTTTCTGAGGAGGAAAAGCAGGAGATTTCACAGCAGATTTTAAAAATCTATAACATTCAGTACATGATTTTTGTAAAACCATTTTGAAATACACAGCTGAAAATAGCTGTGTAGAAGTCAAATATGTTTGTATACATCCCATACTACATCAAGCAGAGAAGATGCTAATTTAGCACTTTTATTAGAACAAGGAGGTGGAAAAGACGCATGGAAAGAAAATCCAGAGAGGCTCAAAGTGCAAAGACTGTTCATTTTTCCCAAGTGCCATCAGGAAGCAAGAAGCATTAGAAAAAAAATCATCCTGTTATGTTGTAAGTTAAGGCTCGCTTGCCAAGTTTTATTTGTCTTATACACTTTGTGGAGCAAGTCAAAAAAGATTTTATTCTGTGAGATGTCACTAGGGAAATGGCATGTGCTGAGGTCTACTGTCTCTGAAGTCAATGGATAGAGATACATCCATTTTCTTTCTCCTCTTTGGAGTTACCTGTAGATCCAAGGGCTAAAACTTGTGAAAAAATCAAAACAGTATAAACACTGAAGTTAAGCATAAGTTAAAATATCCTGCTGGTTATGAATCAGAGTATACAATACTTTGCAGAATGGGATTTTAAAAGGACTATTTTTGGAGGAGAAGTACCACTGCAGGGAAATGCTCGACCACCTAAGCACTGTGCTCTCATTCTGGGGTCCTCAGCCAGCTGCAGAAGCAGAGGTTTGCATTGCTGGCGCAGCTGAACACCACATAGTTCTTTCAACATTGTGTCTCTGAGAATATACTATAATTAATGCTTCAGAGGAAAGTATCACAGAATCACACAGAATTGTTAAGGTTGGAAAAGACCTTCAAGATCATCAAGTCGAACCATCAACCCAACACCACCTTGCTCCCCAAACCATGTCCCGAAGGGCCACGTCTACACAATTTTTGAACACTTCCAGTGATGGTGACTCCACCCGCTCCCTGAGCAGCTTATTCCAATGCCTGACCACTGTCTCAGTAAAAAAAAATTATAATGCCAGATATCTTGGGAACAATTACTTTTACTTGTCAGGGCAAGTGATGAGTTAATATCCTAAACAATAAGGAAATTATCATATCTTCCACAGGGAGTTTTGCAAGTTAGTTGCACTTTGTACAAAAAAGTATTCCCCTGAACCATTTCAAATATATTGCTTTTACTGTCCATGAATGCTTTCCCATATTTATATTATGGGAATGGCACCATACTAACCTCCTTTTTAGAATTTCTAATTTAATATATATCTTTACCACAGCAGCACTCACTCTCTTAAAAAAAAACCTCCATCCCACCCCCTTCAAACTAACTAGTCATGTTGCTTTTAATCTTTCCTTGTAGGGAAGTTCTTCATGTTTGTGACTTTAATAATTTTCATTGGCCTTCTTAGGACTTTTTGTCTATGTGAGAAATTTAAATTGGTCCCTCTGATATGCAATGCTTTGCATTTCTCTATGTTGAATTTCAGCCGACATTATGTAGCCTAATTGCATAACAGCTTTAGAAACTTTCTGTCCAAAACTTGTCAAAGATAAATAATTTCATCCTTATAAAGCCTCATGACAGAGTTGTTTCTGTTTGATTGAATCCATGAGGAATATTAGAGAAGAGGAAGACCATGTCATTGATTACAGAGTAGAAAATAGTCAGAGGATAGTAATTTCTGTGTACTATTTTACTGCACAAGAGAATATGAAAACAACTGAGAGATAATACAAGCTCACTGTAAAAGAAAAGGGTTTATCTCCCCACCCCTCCAAATTTAGAAGAATGTGTGTTATTATTCATCTTCATTGCAAGATGTGACGATGGAAGTTTCTGAAACTTTCTTCCAAGTTGCTCCAATGACCTTTGATCACACAAAAACTGAAAATATTCTTCATATTTATAAAACATTATAAATACATTTCCACATACATACACACTTACACATAAAAGAAGAGGAAAAATAATTAATTTATCTAGAGAAATGGCACAAGACAACCCTGCAGTAGGTGTCAAGAACTTTGTTTCTTGTGTCTTGATGAAAAACACAGAGAAAACATTTTGAATACACGAGATACCTCCAAATTGGTCAAAACAAAGCAATTTTTCAATAAAAATATTTAGATAAGATTATGAATTTCAGAAATCAATGACAGTTTCTCTTCATATTATACAAGACACATTTTCTGTGACTTGCCATGGAAGAAAATCAGTACTGCTACAATGCATTTTAAGGATAGACCTGACATTACATTTGAGTCTATATTGACCTATAAAGCCTTAAGTGCACAAATTTATGGCAAACTTATTCACAGGTTCTACCTTGAAATTCAAGGTTAATTTGAGGGGGTCTGTCCTCAGACACAAGTTGTAGAGAAAGAATTTACTGGCATATGTTTTAATTGCTATAGAATTTATCAGAATTTTCTCAGAGAAGTTAGTGGCACATTCTGAAACTACTGCTGAGTATTGGCAACTTAATTTGTTAAGAATTAGGAATGTATTTCAGCCAGAATACTCCCAATAATGTTTAAAGGCTGCAAAGAAACTGAAATTCTTTATAAATAACTAAATGTTTACAAATTCAGTTTAATTTGTTTGCTTTTATAAATAGTTTACACTGGTAAAACCATTCCTCTTCACTTAGGAAGGGCCAGACTAGAAATTATACACATAATTTTGCATGTGGTTCTATAGATTTCTACAAATATCAGCATTTTTCTTTTGCAAACTATAACTCCTACAGTCATTTGATAACATATAGAAGCTGTTTTTTTCACTGAGATTAATTTCCATTCTCTTTTCCCCATTGAAAGAGGCATCCAGTCTACCATCCACTCACTATTTCCAAGTACTTCCAGCTTAGGATCAACTTTTATTTAAATTCTATATTCCTGTTTCAGAAATCTGTTGAGGAATGATTTATGTAGCAGCTTTAATTTTTGCCCTCAGCTGTTGCATAGTTTATATTTCTATTGACACTAGCTAGATAATGTTTCTTTTCTAGTGAAGCTACTTACATCAGTGGAAGTCTATTAGAGAAACCTTATTTAAACAAGACAATCTCAGAGACAAATCCTAATCATCAGCTTTATTGTAAGTTTTCTGTTCTACATATTCAGAAGTTATGTGTATGGGAAAAAACATTTTCAAACCCTTTTACTATAAGCCTCATCCAACCTAGTACTTGCAAAAAGATATGGTATCAGAGTTTGAATTAATGTTATATGCATCGAATTATGGCAACAACATAGAATCATAGAATCATTTAGATTAGAAAAGACCTTTAAGATCATCAGGTCCAATCATTAACCTAGCACTGCAAAGTTCACCACTTGGTTGTCCCTAAGCACAACATCTACAGGACTTTTAAACAGCTCCAAGGGAGCTGATGGTGACTCAACCACTTCCCTGGGCAGCCTGTTCCAATGCTTGACAACCCCTTCAGTGAAGAAATTTTTTAAATTCCAGTCTAAACCTCCCCTGGTGCAACTTGTTGTCATTTCCTCTTGTTCTATCACTTGTTACTTGGGAGAATGACACCCACCTCACTACCACCTCCTTTCAGGGAGTTGTAGAGAGCAGTAAGGTCTCCCCTCAGTCTCCTTTGCTCTAGGCTGAACAACCCCAGTTCCCTCAGCCGCTCCTCATAAGACTTGTGCTCCAGACCCCTCACCAGCTTCATTGCCCTTCTCTGGACACACTCCAGCACCTCAGCATCCTTCTTGTAGTGAGGGGCCCAAAACTGAACGCAGGATTCGAGGTGCGGCCTCACCAGTGCCGAGTACAGGGGCACGATCACTTCCCTACTCCTGCTGGCCACACTAGTTCTGATACAGGCCAGGACGCTCTTGGCCTTCTTGGCTACCTGGGCACACTGCCGGCTCATGTTCAGCTGACTGTCGACCACCACCCCCCTCTCCCCAGGTCCTTTTCTGCCCGGCAGCTCTCCAGCCACTCCTCCCCAAGCCTGTAGCGTTGTACGGGGTTGTGACCCAAGTGCAGGACTCGGCACCTCACTATGTTGAACCTCATACAGTTGGTCTCAGCCCATCGATCCAGCCTGGCCAGATCCCTCTGCAGAGCCCTCCTACCCTCCTGCCCAACCTGATGTCATCTGCAGACTTACTGAGGGTGCATTCTATCCCCTTGTCCAGATCATTGATTTAGTAACCTGTATTTATTAATGTGGATGTTTTTGAAGATCAGATTCTATGCCTGAAAAGTGGGGGCTACAGTTATTCTTGAATACTGCTTTTGAATCATAGTCTTAGAAATGTATTTTATTCAAGGTATAGGAATAGGTTAAAATAAGGATATGCCATAAAATGATTATCTAGTAAAGTAGGCTACTAACCAGCTGCCTCTGCCTACAGACTTTCTCCCTCCTTCCCCTTCAAACCCCACAAGGGAACTTTTGTTTAGGTTTCCACATCGCTTTGTGATTATATTTGGGACATTTTTTATCTACATAAATGCTGCTTTTTGAAAATTTTGTCTTTGGAAACGGTTTCCTAGCAACAACGTATTTATCACTCAGGCAAGGAAATGACAGATTGCCATTTAGATACACTAATTGTGATTTTTTTTTTTCCAGACAAGGAAATAGCATGCACTCAAGACAACATTAAATTAGAAGGAACAGAGTCAAAAAGGAATAATGGCAAACACAATTGGAAAAAAAGCTAGTCATATTTATTTACACAGGATGATGGAGTTTCTTGCCAGTGAGGCTGATGCTGACTTATTAAAACAAATAGTTCCCAGACACCTATGACTCACTAATGCTCATTATTTTTAAGAAGTAAGGAGGTAGAATAAGCTAAATTTAATGGTTCTTTCCTATAACTCTGAAGATCTTTTGTAAGGGAAGTATACTTCATCTTTCTTTGTTAAGATCAGCTACATGTCCTCTGCTTGTATCTGATGCATGCAAAGAGAAGAGCTACTCACTAGCTAGTGACTATAAGTCTTTAGTTCCAGTGGTAGGTGTCATAGAGTAACTGTCTGTAACTGGTGTCATAGAGTAACCTGCCAGCTACCTCACGTGGGAGGTAGTTACATCACATAGGATGGCATTTTGTCACCTCCATGCTTCCAATGCATCCATTTTAAAATATTTTCTCAGCACGAACTTCAGTGACGCTTAATGAATTAGACTTTAAAAAATACTTAAGATTATTCTTTATACTTTGTTACTAAACAGGTGAAAGAATATTATCACAATGCCTTATCTTGAAACCAGACCATTTTGCACTTCTGATAACTGAGGGTGCCCAGCAGGACAGCTGTCCTAAATGGTTCTGCAAAACTCTCCGTATGCATGTGGTTGTCTGCAAATGTTCTCTGAAGAAATAGTGGAGAACAATTCCTCTAATGTTAAAAATACTACTAGTATCAATAACATAAGAATGTTCATTCAGAAATCTACAGATATGCATGGTTTATGCTTTGTATTATACTTTCCTGTACATTAGCACCAGACTGGACGTACATTACTTGAAATCATTTGATCTTAAGTGTTCAATTGTGTCATGCTGGACTTTGAGGTTTGTATTTCCTCTTTCTTCCCTGAACTTCCCTGTTCTTTTAGTGATCGATGAGGCAAACAATTTAAGTGTGTAGGCATTGAAGGCAAAATACATTGTGGGACTAGCGGGAGAAAGAAAATTGATTTTAAATGAAAGGAAAAAGTTCATTATTGGTGGAAGAAAAAATATTATTTCTATATTTCTTTATAATTACACAAATCATCACTTAAAAACTGCTCAGAATATTAGCTTGACTGCTGTACAGCCAGAACTTTAACTAAAAAAATGTTAAATAACTTTCATTTAACAGTGAAATTTTGTGTTTAAAACTGCTCATAAATATTTTCATCAGTCTCCTTTTGTCATGGTATTTTTGATCAGAGAAGCAGGAAGAAAAGCAAAGAAGTCAGCTGTTAATTTTGAACCCTGAGAGATGTGCTATCCAGGAATAGACCAATTTAAGAAATCAGTACAGAAAAATTATTTATTGTGTGTTTAAACTTGAGCAGCTTTGTAAAATATGGAAATTACTTCACAGTGTAAAATACATAGCAGTGTAAAAATGTCTCCTATTCTGACCTTTATGTTGAAGAAATAAATAATAACAATAAGTGCCTGTAAAAAACAGGCAAAAAACCCCCCAACTATAGTGGTCCTTTTAACTTATTTTCATAGTTTTATGGAGTAGGAAGCAGCAGTTCTCAAACAAAAATCCATTTTGTTAATAAGGAGACACACTGATACTGTGAAAGGCAACTCCACATACTCAAGTAGTGTTTATCTGGGTATCAGTAAAAATTTACTGATGTCAAACTATTTTTTGTGTTCCAAGACCCATAACAGCACCAAGACATAAATTTAGTTTTGTTCTGGTGTAACAGTGTGACTGGAGCACCCCTGAGCTCGGGAAGTGGGGCAGAGTAGAGAATGGGGCATGGTGCCCCTGCACAACACTGGTGCTGTTGTCTGTCTGTGGTCTCTGAGATGTCCGTGTAGGCAGGATTGATTTTCTGCAACTTATCATATAGTTTTGCCACTTCTGCTGCAAAGCAAGGTGAAGCTTTATTCCCTGTTCTCTTCCTCTGTGTCCTCAGATCCACAATTTTTTTTTCTTTTTCTGCATCTTCTCTCCGTCTTTATCTCTTCTCCCTGGTATCCAGTGATAGGACATGTGGGAATGGTGCAAAGCTGCATCAGGGGAGGTCTAGACTGGACATTAGGAAGCATTTATTTACTGAGAGGGTGGTCCAACCCTGGAACAGGCTTCCTAGAGAGGTGGTTGATTCCCCAAACCTGCCCGTGTTTAAGAGGCTTTTGGAAAATGCCCTTAATAACATTCTTTAACTCGGTCAGCCCTGAATTGTTCAGGCAGTTGGACTAGATGATCATTGTAGGTCCCATCCAACTGAAATGGGACTATTCTATTCTATTCTAATCTTTTCAGTTGTCTTCTCAGAAGTTTGTTAATGTTGTACACTCTACAGGCATGATCAAAAAAGGCAGTGATACTGGCACCTGTAACTTCTTGTCGTAATTCACCTGTCTGCTTTTGACTATAATGGAGCCTCAGCAACAAATTTCACAAAGCAGATGGTAGGAAGTGACCTCAAGACTGGCAGGACATTTGTTTAAATAAGTGTTAAAGGGAAATTTCCATTACATGCTTTATTTAGTATATTTCTCTCATATCTAATACTATTAATCAAATAATTTAAAAAGATAATTTATGACCTGTATTTTTTCCATGTACAGTCTTTGTATATGAAATGGGAGTTATTTTGACATGACACATTCCAGTTCCTTGACTACATATGCTAACTGTTAGTGTCAGGTTTCTGATTCAAATCTTTAAAATTACAATTTTGAAATTTGCTTTCTGGTTTTGCAGTGCTCACTAACAACTTGCTCTTTTGATGAATGTTATTTCATTTAAGTTTATCTGATTGAAAATTCATTGAAAAAGGAAGGCCTGAGCAGAGTTAAAGTGAATAATTTAAAAACCAAATGTGTTTACGGAACATGTTCTGCAATGCTCGCCCAGCTCCACCTGAGATGTTGCTTTAGTGCTTCAAGGATATTTTTAGATGATAGTGTGCAAGGAAAGGAGACCTGTTTGAAAAATGAGTGAGAGACACATGAAAACTATGTAAAAGAAAGATGATTTTGAATTTTAATTATTCTGTATCAATGTTTCAAGTGGGTTGATGGACAGCTAGAAAAAGATTTAAAAAACCCCACTTGTTCTAAGAAAAGATGACATTGAAAATTTGACACCACATTACAGAAATTGCCATATAACAAGCGATTCAGTTTATAAAATCTTATACAAAGCAAGTAAACTAATAATAATGAATCAATTACAAGCTCTAAATCACTTATTATCAAGTTTGTGCTTTTATACGTGAAGTAGGAAAAACAATGGTTACCATTTTTAATTATATAAATTCAATTTATATAATTGAATTATCTTCCTTAGCACATGCATAAGCATATGTGTGCAGAGGGAAGGGAGCTTAAAGAAATAAAGACAATGGGATTTAATGGAAATTGCAATCTTTGCAATCCCAAGCGGTTACTAAAAGAATATCTGGTGTCAGAGTGAAGCTAGAACCAAAAAGGACTTGCAGGATAACCGGATTTAACTTTACTCCCGACTTAGAATATAACCTCCATGATTTCTTAGAGCTGATGCCAAAATTACACTGTATTGTCTCACTCCATTAATTTTCATGGCAGCTGACATACAGGGAAAAAGAAGTCTCTTTGAAATGCATTTTTCCCCAAATTTAAATACAACATGAATTGCGGAATTCTTGAGAAATGTTCCTTCTGAAGTTAAGAATTTTCATAATAAGTATTCTAGAGTTGATGGATTTCTGAAACTAGACTTCTACTCTTGCTTCTTTCCTGAATGCATAGAAAGAAAAGAGCCGTGCAAGAGGTGCCTGAGCCAACCTGCCTGCAGAGTGCATCAAGGATGGCTGGTGGGGGATTCTGCATATTGAACAATCTATTTCAAAAATCTTCTCTGCTGCTGCCAAAGCATCTACCATTCACTGACTGCAGACACAGGAGGGACTGGAAGGCATCCCTGTGAGAAGATGGACCCATCAGGTCTCATCTCGCAATTGTCAGATGATAACTGAGCTTAAACAATGTTTTCTCCAACAACCAGAAGAAAGCTCAAAACACTTTTGAATGTTATTGACCTTGTTTGTTCTGGTTTTTTCCATGGCCCACTGTGGTAGTGGTAAAGATGCTAGGAGACTCAAGCTAACTGAAGAATTCTGCCTGTTTTAAAATATTCATAACTGAGGTAAAATATCTTGTAATGTAAATGTGAGGTGTTTTACATTGTGCTTCTGAGTACTGTTGCATTTTTGTGCCATCCATACTGCACCTGATTTTTTTCTGATGATATCTACCCACTCTAAGTCACTGTGTTTTATCACCCTTTCTTAAATTCTAGAAAGTTCACTGACTTTATTTCAAGCCTCCAGACGAGGTTTTAATGTCCTTCCATGGCCTACCAAAATTAAAGCTGGTTTTCTGTCAAGGACATTGCAGGAGAAAAATGTAAAATCAGTGCTCCCTCCCACAATCACTTCATGTGCAGGAGTAAGAATCTTTGTGACTGCTTTGGTTTCCATGCATGCACAAGATCATTTTCAGACAGTGATCTTTCAGAGAAGAAAGCAGATGGAAGCTCCGGTGATGCTCAGAGGGAACGTAGCCGCATAATACAGTGCTGCGCTCCAATTGTGCTTGACTTTGAAGATTCATGTTCAAGAGCAAAATGACTGACAAAGCTAGCTGAGGTCTTTTATTGCTCTGCCTTATTCATGGCAGACCTTTCTCTAACTTATTTACTTTTTTTACTGTTAGGAAAGCAGAAATTACAATTAGGTGCAAGAGTAGTATAACAGCATTCTGGTGGACATGGGTTGTCCCGTGTTAACTGCATGAATTTCCACCCTCTGGAAACCTCAGTATCCCATCTGCAAGAGGCTGAGCATTCTTTTAGGAGGTATCAGCTATCAATATCAGAGATGCTCCTTATGAAAGGTAATAAAAATCTCTCAGGATGAAATTCCCTTATGGACTAACATTAGTAATTACATGCCTTGAGAGCTAAAAATGCCTCTCTGACAGTTTCTACTGTGCTTGCTAGAATAGGGGGTATTTAATTCAGTCTCTTCCAACACTTTAAACATAAATTAGCTGATTGGTCCCAGTAGATTGGAGGCTATGTTCTTAATCTGCAAAACTATCTGCTCGCTTTCAGAAACAAAGCAGGAGCTGAACAAACCATGCCAGACTGAGGTGGAATATATAGAATTTCACAGGATTGGACTGGCTGGCTCTTCATTAAATGGTAAATGTCTGTTGGGAAACTTCTGTTTTTCTCATCACCTTCTGACTAGATCAATTCTTAAATTCAAATTAGGAAATCATCTCATTTTCCTAATTTTTGTTTTAATTTACCTATCTTATTTATTTTATCTATCCATTTGCATTAGCATCCAGATTTCTTGTGCTACGCAGACAAGGTTGTGTGCATTTTTTTCAGTTTGCTAATAGTTTTCCAATAAACTGAGCAATTAAACAGGAGATATGAGCATCCAGACTAGGGTCTGAAACAAGCCTCAACATGAGAAGCTTTATCATAGCTGTGACTTAAAGTTACAGATGGAGTTTTAATACATCGAGACACCCTTTACGGTTCAACTAGACTTAAATCTCATCATCTTCAGAAACTGAGAGAGCTCGGTATACCTGGATCGTGCTCTGATGATGGGCATCTTTACTGGGACTCAACTATTTGCAGCAATTAGGCAGCACTACAGTTTTTGCATGTTTTTAATATTCTTGCATTGTTATACAAGTGGTATATGAGTATCAGAGAAAAGAAGGAATTCAGACAAGAAATTTACTGAGAACAATCAGTAACAGAATTAGAAATGGGACCTCCTTATCCGAGTTCTTCCCTCCATACCATCTCCAGTATTTATCAGAAAGCAACAGGTTTTCAAATCCCCTTTTAAATTAAACCTTGCTAAATATCCTAAATTAAACAACCACTTGTGCAATGCTGCACCGCTTATTTCCTTAGAGTTCAGGATTGCCCTTCTTCTCAGCACTACATGCCTGAATGGATCCATGTTTGAAATCTGTAACTGGTTTTCACATTACTTTTTCTTACAATTTAATAGCGTTAATAATTTACCTAAGCTAAATTCTACAGCTAAAATCTGGCAGTAATGTAGATTACTTTCATTTGTTACAAATTATTGCTCCCATTACTGCACAAATCCTCCAGTTATCTCAGCTGTTTATTGTTAATGAAAGATATTACTACATTAAGAAAGCAATTAATTTAGTTTCTTTCATGAGTTTGCCATAAAAAAGTGATTAATTGGTATTAGAGCCAATGAATCAACATCATTTGGCATAATCCACTGTTTCTTGTGAGTCTAGTGTTAAGTAATTTTCATTTCACTACCAAAATTTAAGATTCTTCCAGGGACCTGTTCTGCTGTTATCTCACATCCTTAATTAGCTTCGGTGTTGAGGGAATTGTACCTGCATGCAACAGACAAATAAATATCACCCTTAAAATTCTAACACAGTAACTTAAATATTCCTTCATGATGCTCTTGAAGGGTTTGTATTTCCTATACTATTTTTTCCCATCTCTCTTTAATAAAAAACATTCTATTAAATAAATCTCAGAGGGAATATTGATACTACCTCTACAGCTTTCTGGTAGACATTAGTCCTTTGTTTACCCATGTACTGTCAGTATCCTAGAACCTGCCTTCACTGATGTTGACTTTTAAATGTTTTTTGTAACACAGGACATTTTTTCTGCCCAGATCTTACTTCTTTGGCTCTGCCCATGGTAGTCTCATGCCAATCCCAGAGACAGCTGTTCAGTAGCTCTTTTCAACAACTTTTTAAGATATCCCTTTCTGAGTAGTCCTGGGTTCCGGACTGCTATGCTACTAGAGAATAAGGTAGATGTGCTGAGACATGCATCTGTAAGAGGGGCACACTCCTCCTGTAGAGATGATCTTAGAAAACTAGTGGCGTTTCAGCCACCAGGTTTAGAAGTTTACGTTGTTTATTGATGAGGACAACAAGGGTCATGTTGTGTATGTTCCGTCTTCCTTTTTTCTCTGAAAGACATCATTTTCAGACTTCAAACTAGCAAGTAAACACAAAATTATAGCTCATGATATCACTTCAGGGCTTTTTTCACATTCCCTTCATGAGAAGAGACTTTGAGAGCATAAAAATGCTTCTTAGGGCAATTTTTTGTTTGGGTCTTTTTACTGTAAAATTATGAGGAAAAAATTAGAATACACATAATTCATGATAGACATGAGAATAAAAAAGCCTCGATTCCATTTTTTCTTTATATCCCTTGATGTAAGACTGTACAGCTTTTAAGTCTACATTTAAATTTAGTTACTTCTGATGTGAAAGCTATTGCCATCTCTGTTAATATATGAGACACTATTGTATTAGAAGCTGTACAAGAAATAAAGTGGACCATTCCTGGCTCTAAAGAGTTTATAGTTTAGGCATACTAACTTGCAATTTTGTAGTCTTTTTGCCTGCAAAAGAGAATGTTATTGCTAACGTAATATCATATTAATACCTATACAAAAAGGTGTATGAATCTTTAACATTTTTGAGACATTGAAAAAAATCTGTTCAACACTACATGGGTATATACTGTGGGAAAGCTATGTGTATGAAGTAAACCACGATTATATATAAAGTAAACCTAAGACCAAATATGCTTCTCTGACACTGAAGAGCTATGGAAGAATAGTCAGACAGTAACGTACAAGTGTGTTATCAGCAACCTGACACTCTTTGAGGCAAATAAAAAGCACTTGGTGTATTCTAGTTGTATTGGCAAAAGAAACACAGGATGCCAGCTAAAAAAGACGACTCCTCCACACTCCCCCACACCCAAAACCCAGTGCCAGGAAGAGGATTAAACTACCTGAAAAAACATGAGCAGAATAAAGGAATTTGGCACACCAGTAAAGTGACCTTATGATATCTTCTAATATATCAGTTGCTTAATGGTCTCACTGTGAAATGAATTTCTGATTTAGTGTGTACAGCACTATTTAGAAACTAGATACAGATTATTAAGGTTTTATTTTGGTTTTAGAGGTACTCAAGAATCTGCTGAGCTTGTTTCAGCCACATGATTTTCCATGCCTGAAGCATCAATTTACAGCATGAAAAAAGATACATGTGACAGAGAATCTTTCAGTTGATAACTAGAGGCCTCGGAGCAAGCCCAGAGGTATGTAATAAAGATAAAATCTTAAATAATTCCAAAGAGGAAGAGCAAAAATAGCAATGCAGAATATTCAACTACTTAAAATATCTAGTTGTTGAGTGAAGTGAAAAAAAACCTGAAGCGTTTATATATACAAGTAGAAGATACCCTACCCATAAAGTTTAGGGAAGAAAAGAAGGAAAAAAAAATACCACATATTATTTTCTCTAGGAATCAAAGCTAAAAAAAAGAAGACTATGTATTATAAATCAGAACAGAGAAAGTGTGAAACTTTTGTTGTTTCTTATAAATGTAAAAACACCACCAGTAAGAAACCAATTATCAAATATTTTCGTCAACCCGTTAGTAAGATGCTCCTTTTATGTCCATTTGTATTCTACAGTTACATAAACTGCCTTGTGTCAATAAATTACTTTTTTTTTAAAAAAAAAGCTAAATTTAAAGCAAAGATAATTAAGATTTGAAAGGAATGTTTCTATTTAATAATGGTGTAGGTAAACTCAATTCATAAGCCTTTAGTTTCAAACAACATTTGAATCCCCTGTAATTAGAAAATTAATCTTCAATACTTGAGGCCACTTAATACATTACAGATCATATACAGAGAGATCTTAAACAAAAGCCAACAGAGTCATAGGAGTGAGAATAAAGGAACCGCTTTACTTAAATCAGAAAAAGTTTAAGGTGACATTTTTCAAAACACACAAATTAAAATAAGTAAGCAGCATGTTAAACCCAGAAGCAGGTGATAGATACAGTAAGAAGGAATACACTAGTTCTGGAAATACTGGAGTTACTAATGCTAGTAAGAAAAGAAATCACTATTAAAAATGTTGTTATCTACAGAAATTCAGGAAAAAAACCCAAACAAATAATTTTCATTTTTCCTTCAAAAATGAACTGCAAAAGATGCAGAACTTTGCAAAAAAAGTCCATCCAATAGCTTCGGTTGAAAATTTGTCAATTAGCACATTCTATGGGAATCTGTGAAAGAGGGTTAGGTTTGTATATGCTGTGAATTAAGTGTATGTATGCACGTCTCTCATGAGTCAGCTGACACACAGTAACATGTTAGCATGCCTAAGCCCTTGTGCTACGGGCTAAACCTTACTGCATGATTCATTAGTTTTATTACTGCATGAGAGTATTTTATTCATTCCAGTTAGTGCTCATCATGAATAATAGAAGAACTTCTGGTGAACTCTACCAGGGAAAATTATTGTTTGTTTATATGCATTATGAGACAAACAGAATGTTTGGCATTTTATAGGATGGTGAGATGTTCCTATCATACAGATATACATCATCATTATTATTGGTGGTCTAGAGTATGAGAGCTTTATTACACTGCTATCATCTGTTTTATCATCATCATCTTCTTCTTCTTTTTTAATCTCCTAACCACAGCAGTTCTTTGACCTACAGCATTTATCAAGGGAAGGGGAAAGCCTCCACCTGCTCCAATGTTCCAAGTGCTCTCTTTAGCTGAAACAGCAGCAGACAAAAGGTTGAGTCAGTGGAGGACCAAAGAAGACCCTCCACGTGTGAAACTGTGTTTGTGAAGTGGCAGACTTCTTCATAATCAAAATGCAAATTATTTGCCAGGACAGATTTTAGCAATTTTTTTTTACTTGATAATTGGGTTAAAAGACGAAGGCTGCACAATAATGCAAAACCAGGTATAAAGGATTTTGAAGGCACAGACAAAATTACTTTGGGCAGCAACTAAATGAAATGAAAGAAACAAAGGGAGATTTTTAAGATGCTCAAAGCAGGATTTGGGCACAGAGGCAGGTGCGCTTTTTTAAACTAAGGACAAAATTTGTACTGTCCAATAGAGATGTTTTTCAAACTCTTTAAGAAAGGGGTATTCTGAATTTAAGGCGATGATTAACAGTTGCAAATATGTAGTTAGGATACTCATGGCTAAGCTGTGGTATGCACTGGATATACATATTTGCTTCACTGAAAATTTCTGCTGCAAGAAAAATATCTACATTTCCTACTTATTAAAAAATTTCTGAAACCAATTTATATCAGTGATAACTTTCATTCATTTTATTAAAGAGATTTCCTCATTCCTTCCAACAGTGGCAGAGAAATTCTGCTCACAAAGCTCCAGGATTTGGCCCAGAGCTCTGGAATCTGAAATTTGATCTGGGCTTGCTTCCAAGCCAGGTTCTAACTGTTGTCACAGGACAGTGGTATGGAGGAGCTGCATGCTACCCACTGAGTTAACAAATGAAGGTAGAAGTTCTTTTGGGGATAAAAATGATTCCCAAAACTTACCAAAGTTTCCCAAAGCATTTTTAAAACAAGAAAACAATAAAATAATTTGTTTTCATATAATTTCTGCAGCCTCAGTTCAAGTATAGTACAAAAACTATGGATACAGTCTCTCTTGTAGAGAGAGAGATTATATAGATCTTGGTTTTCTACAGGGTATTACAAAAGTCTTCAGTTATCTTTTCAGGGCCCTTTCATCTTAAAATGGATTGGTTTATGGATCAGCATGTTAAAATTGAATATATGTGCTTGGATTCATGTTTGTTTGCGGTTTGAGGCTGAGGTCAGAAAAGGTGGCTGCTGGCATCTCTGTATTACACGAGCCGTGTGGGATGTGAGAGCTACATCTGAGCATCCAGTGGAATAAGAAGAGTTACCTGAAAAGCTGCCATTGAGATGCACTGCAGAGCAGGGTGGTACAGTACTGCTGGTCCTCTGTTTTGCCCTTTTACTATAGTTTTCTAAATGAAGTGTAAGAATTATTGCTTACTTTTTGCGTAACCTTGGCTTCCAACTAAGTCACTAACTTCTCAGAAACATAAACCTTCGTCTTAGCATAGAGCTGATTTTATCTTCCCTTAGCAAAGCGTGGTCCCTGGTGGGAGCCTTGGAGGACAGGTCGTGTCTTAAGCATCCCTGCATCTAAGTCTTCACTATCAGCTCTCAATTCTTCACATGCCACTTGGAGGAAATCCCAGGACCAGGGGCAGAGCAGGAGTCCTAAGCTCACTACAGAGCTTAACTCACCTTGAGCCAAAAGAGAGAAAGAGGAGAGTTTTCTGTTCCTCCCGTGGCATGGGAATAGCCAGCTCTGCTGCCCTGGTCTTCTCCATTACATCTGGGCTGTGCACTTATTCTTCCTGGGCCTGACTCAGCCCGGCGTGGTTGGAAAAGATACTCACTGACTTCGCCATGGCTGGGATCAGGCCTGTCGTGAGCAACCTGCTCCGCATTTGTGCAAAAGCGGCTCGCGTTTACGCTCTCGCTGAAACCACAGCCGGCGCAATGGTTACGTGTCGTATGCCAGTCACTGTGCTTTTCTTTCCAGTGGATCTGCATGCTGCAAAGAAGAAGTTAATTAGCTCTCGAGTGACAGTTCGGTGATATTTTTGTGAAATTCTCCGATAAATTGACCTAGGTCTAGGCTATTTTCTCACGGATAATTGCTGAAGTTATATGCCTTTATCAACTGCCAAATGTGGCCAGAGCAACCGTCAATATCATCAGAGCACAAATCGCTGACAACAAACCTGAGCGCCTGCCAGTATTCTGCAGACATGTTTCTAGCTGCTACATTTCATCTGCTCTGTCTTATCTTTAATGACTATCACCAGGCTCCGTGGAAAATTGCAGACAAATTAAAAAAAAAAAAAAATTAAACATGCTGTGTTTTTCAAGTGCTTGAACTGAAGACAGCTCTGGGCTAGCATCTTCCCCCCACAACAAGTTTCCGTCTTGAAAGTCTCTCCTGACTTTTTTTTCTCGTTTGATGTCGTAAATCAGACACCCAAGGGATGCAGGGGAAGTAGGACAGGCTTTTCAAATGCAACAAACAGAGCAAATGGAGCTGGGTAGCCCAATGGCAATTCTCAGTGCCCCAAAGATTAAAGAGCAACACTTTTCTGAACTGGCACAGAGAGGAGGGGAAGGGAAAAGGGAAAAAAAAAAAGAAAAAACATAAATAAATATCTGTAATTCCTTTTACTTCTGCTAAAGGCGTTGCCATGGGAACTCCCTGCAGAGGAGAAGGGACACTGGACCTGACAGTTTCTGGGAGCTGGTTCAGGCACAGCTGTTTGGGCAAACTTGTCCTGTTTCTTGCAGTATTTGTAGGGGGAATTAAAATATGTGAAATGTTTTATTTACTTTTCCTTCCAAAGGAAAACTCCTTAAAGCTGTAAGTTGTCCGCTTTGCCTGCCATGATGTCTATTATCTTCACTTGTTATTAGTGGGTCAACATCTCTAGAAGAAAAATGGAGTGGAAAAACCATCAGACAGACAGTAACTGAAAGCTGTTCTGCTGCTGCTCGTTCTCTACCCACCGAATCTGGTTCCTGAACAGGCAGTAAATATTGGTGTTCCTGAGAACTAGCACAGCGGTTCTGTTCTGCTATGGCAGTTGTTAGATTGCCTGACAGATGGTTTGACACTGTATGTTTCATATAATACAACCTGTCAGAAATGAACCCGTATATATTTTCTGTGTAATGAGGGGAAAAAGTTTACCATTGTTCCTAGGGATATTCTGCAGTGGTCCATCAGCCCTGAATACAATCGAGTCAAAATTGCAAGCAGCGACACAGTTATTTGTGGTTCAAAAAGCATTCTTGCCTTGCCATGTGAAATAAAGTGCAAGCAGAAGACTTGAAATTATTAATTCATAAGATCAATGGGAGATGGAGCCTCTAACCATTAATACCAAATATTGTATTAGCCCAGTCAGGCTTCAAAGTAAATTAAATATGTAATGTGAAAATTGCTTTGGTGAAAACTAGTACGAAAGCATGACACTGAATGCGGTAACTGGAATCAGCTGTAGTCTGGAGAAGAGGCTACATAAACATATTCTAAGTGCAAAAAAGTTCTGGTAATTTTATAGAAGATCTAACAACATCCTTACAACAAAGAAATGAAGCTTATTCATTTACAAGTCTAACCTGACTCTTGCTGTGCTCCTTCAGATTCATTTTTAAAATACAGCAGAATTGCTTCAGAGAAGGAGAAAAGTTTTCATCAGAGATTGTTTCAGTTGGTGGCTTTTCAATGCCAACAGCTAATATGGCCTAATATAAGTGTTTTTTTAATCTTTGTATCTTTAATTAGTCTATTGCTGTTAATGATCTGGTGGTAGATTTTGAAGTTTTATCCTTTTTCAGAGGATCATCTGTAATATTTGAGTTCTAAAACTTCAAAAGATCTTGAAAGGATCTGACAGTGAATTACAAATACAGATCTCACTTTTTCCCATCAGCTACTATATGAAGTGATATCCTGGAATAGCTACTTTTATTCCAGAAGACAAACTTGTAAGAAAAATTAAAATAAAAATTATAGCATGGAAAGAAATTTCAGAGTATCTACAGATTCTGTTTTTACCTCTGTGATACTCACACGTCACACAAAGGTGTAAGTAATTTCCTAGAGGGAAGAAATTACTCTGCCATGGTGTTTATCAGATTTATTTAGTTTAATGTTTATTAGCAGTAGTTGCCATACTAGGAATCACCACTATGGAAGCATTCAATCTACCTCCTATCTACAAGGGATGTATTATGCTGCTGCTTAATTAATTTGGCACCTTTCCCTAACCCCAGACTAAAATAGAAGATTGAGCATGAAAAAAAAATCATGTGAGGAGTAGTTAAGGTATGCACTTGACTCCAGATTCTCAACTCCATATTTCCATTTCCCATAGGTGAATGCACAGAGTTTATTTCTCAGATATATACAACTTTTTAGAAGTTTTAAAAGGAAATCTCTACATCTCCACTGTGGTACAGACAGAATTTAAGGTTTACCAACTCTACTAAGCATTTCCAGGTTTATTTTTTTAATTTTTTTTTTTTAACATGAACAACCAGTCTTGAGTAGGAAAAAAACAAGAAACTACATTTCACATTGGCACATATTTTTAAATGTCTTATGACTGCCAAATCAACACAGGTAGAACAACAGTTGGATGACTGTGATCTGTTACATCTGTACTGAACTCGCTGTAAGCCTAAAAGGAATTCTTTATACTTAGTAGTATTATTATAAAAAAGCCAGCAAATGAACACCAGAAAAGATAAAAAGAAAAAAAGGAAAGACTACTACATTCAGAATTAATAGATCAATATTCTGATACTTAGACTGATTTACCAATATCAGAGTTGTGTTATGGTCACATCATAACTCCACAAACACAGTAGTCACTATGTAAAGACCGATGTTTGGCAATGAACCAAACCTTAAAATTTGTCACAGATATGTCGAATTCTATTCATAAAATATTGATTGTATGTCTTATTCTACTGGAGTGCAGTTGTGAGCTTATGACATTACTTAATTTTTATCATCAACTATCTGTCCATATTATTTCCCCAAAAATATGATATTCTTTGAATTTTTGAGAGCTTGGTAGAGCTGAACAAAAAAGATAGATACCCAGTCTCACGTTTTTTATTTTCAGTCCAAAACCAGACAAATTCCACTTTATGAACAATGATCTAATGCTTCCATATGTACTTTTATTTTTTGCCCCTGCACTGGGACAGAACTTCCTGAGAGCAGTAGTTACTGAATATACATGAAGGAATTGATGCAGGCTAGAAACAAAAACAATAGAATAAATCAAATCCACCTGTAATAATTTCAACAACTACCATTCTGAATTCATCTTAAAAAAAAACCAACACTGTATAGGAAGCACATAGTATTTCATTCTACATGTGGTAATGGTTGTTTCTGAGTATTTCACAGAAGCAGCCTGAAAACAGTTAAATAACCTTCCATAGAAAGCTGCAATATTTAGAGAAACAGCCTTAAGTTCACAGGCGAGATGGATACAAAAAAAGAACAAATGGAGCTACTTTTAAAGAAAGGAGAACACCTTTGAATTATTAAAGGGAGAGGTCTGACTCATGCGCTTTTTCTCACTACAATAAGTCACGTTTACTTCACCCTAATCTCCAGCATCAGACAGAGCTTTTAAGAGCGGAAGTTATTTATTATGAGAAAGTTTCTTTAAAGGTTTTTGGCTAAAGAACAGTATTACGCTGAACAGACACTGAAAGATTTTCTCTTTTATGGAAGAATGAACTTGACCATTTCTAATGTCTCCCACCAGAGTCATTCTCACATTACCTCACACATAATTGACAACAACCCTGTGAATTACAGACTACATGATTGTTGCCTCTTCAGTGCTGATATTTTTCTTCTAGTGAAGTTCTGACTCTTAGATTTTACCACTAGTTGTAAGAAATATTTTTTGTCCGTGGCTAACATCAGAGACAAATGCTTAACCACATGCTTTAAACTATCACAGGCATAAAAAGGAAAGCAAGCTTTGGAAAATGGTTTAAATGTATATGGTGTCCAAAAGATTAATACATCTCAAGTTAAACATATAACCGCAAAATATATGAAATAGAGGAAAAAAATAAAGCCATGTCCAAATCTCAACTAAATGTGTTTTATCTTATTAATGTTATGTAACTTCCCTGACTTATTAATTTTGGATATACACCAGTCCCCAGAGCGATCACCTTCTCAGATATACAGTGGGTGCTGTCATAGACAATTAAAAGGTGTGGAAAATTAAATATTTTACACATAAATATAAATGAATTAAAATTACATATAAATTAGTTTTGCAAATGCAATTACTAAAATACAGGAATTACAGAGTTTAAGTCAGTATGATCTGGCCTCTTCATCTGCAGTGTGGTAAAGGCTTCAGTGATAACATCATCATTTTTTCCCAGTTCTACCTATAACAGCAAAAGCCTTTTTCACAAAATACAAGCTTTTTTATTGGGAGTGGTCTACTATTTTATGTCATTAAAACTGATAGTGAACTTTATTAAATCCAGTTTTCCTTCACTAATCATAATACACAAAGTCATATTTGAATCTTCTTCATTTAAGTTTCCTGAATCAAGCATCAAGAATTCCATAATTTGCAAGCCAGGCTTTTCTGGTCTGGAAAATAAGTCTGTCACAAGTGAGATGATACACAATTCATAACAGATTATTGCATCAGTTCAGTCAGACTCTGTAAAACATTCAGTTCAATGACCAAGCACCAAATTTTAATACACGAAGAGGCTATAACCGGTTCTGAATTTCTGAACCAAGCACTGGCTCAGTTTAGTTTAAAGACCTGTCTTAATCTGTGCTGCTGAATTGTTCTTACATAAACAGAGCCATTAAAACAGCAATCCATTTTAAAGTGCAATCTGAAATGCACTTTTTAGGTGAGAAACACAAGTACGTTTTCTCGGAGTGACATTCCACAGTACTCTGTAAAAAAAATATTGTTGAGCTTAACAGAAGGGACTTTAGAAGGATAAAAAGGGAGGGAAAAAAAGGCAAAAAGAAGTGCAGCGGGATTAGTATGGGGCTGATGCTTCTTTCAGCATTTATTTCTTAATGAGACTTGGATTGGCTTACCCTTAGCCATCACAATTTGGGTGAAAAAAACAAAATTGAGTCATGGAAAAAATATTAAGGAATAAGGTGGTGGTTGCTCACCTTACAGTATTTCTCCACACATTATTGCAGTCCCTAAGTCTGGAAACTGTGTTTGCGTCATAAACTTCTAAGCTTCCAGCAACAATAAGTAAGCATGGACGTGGCTTTTTTATTTGGAAATTTCCACAGCCTTATTTAATCAAGCATAAATGTCAGGAGAATACTGTTGTCCCTAAGCAAGTGCTTTAGTAAGCTCATTTGATCTTTTGGTCAGATAGGTAAATGAAGGTCGGGGTACAAATCAAGACGTGTGAGGAAGGATTTATTCTTGTAAATTTTCTCAGGATCTATTAAGTGCTTTCTGGATATTTGTTTCTTTTTCTGTGTTGGGATCCAGTCTGATTCCAGATTGTTCTCGGATCCCACAGGACTATTCATATTTATATTCAGGAAAAATGCACAATCAGCATGATTTATGTTAGAAACATGCCAATTTTCCCCCTTTTCCTGTTTATCTTCACACATTTCATGCTTTTGTTTCAAAAATCTTCATGTAAAAAGTCATTCCATTCGTAACTGCCATTATCTGATGTACTGGGTCTGGTTGGGTGGAGTTAACGTCCTTCACAGCACCCCATATGGTGCTGTGTTTTGGGTTTTCGGCTAAAACAGTGTTGATAACACACCAGTGTTTTGGTTGTTACTGAACAGTCCTTGCACAGCATCAAGGTCTTTTCTTTCTCTCACCCTGCACCCCCAACGAGTAGGCTGTGGGTGGGCAAGAGGTTGGGAAGGGACACAGGCAGGACCCAAATTGACCAAAAGGCTATTCCATCTCATATGATGTCACCCTCAGCAACAAAAGCTGAAGGAAAGGAGAGGAAGGGGCTTTGTTTGTGGTTATGGTTTCTTCCCAAGTAATTGTTGTGAGTACTGAAGTCTTGCTTTCCAGGGTGTGACTGGACAACTGCCTGCCAATGGGAAGTAGTGAAAAATGCCTTTTTTTCCCACTTTGCTCAAGTGCACATCTTTTGCTTCACCTTTTGATCCATGAGTCTTCTTGCTTTCTTTCTCTTTTCTCCCCATCCCACAAGCAGAGGGGAGTGAGTGAGCACTCAGGCAGTTCTGGGCTCCCCACTGCCCAGAGACATGGAGCTACTGTAGAGAACCCAATAAAGGGCCACTAAGACGGCTAAGGGACTGGAGCATCTCCCATATGAGGAAAGGTTGAGAGAGCTGTGACTGTTCAGCCTGGACAAGACAAGGTTCAGGGGGGATGGATCTTATCAACATATTTAAATATCAGAAGCAAAGGTGTAAAGAAGAAGGAGCCAGGCTCTTTTCAGTGGTGCCCAGTGCCAGGACAACCAGAAATGGGCACAAACTGAAACACAAGAGGTTCCCTCTGAACTGCAGTAAACACTTATTAACTGTGAGGGTGACTGAGCACTGGCACAGTTTGCCCAGAGAGGTTGTCCTCACTACAAGAAGGATGTTGAGGTGCTGGAGCGTGTCCAGAGAAGGGCAACGAAGCTGGTGAGAGGACTGGAGAACAAGTCTGATGAGGAGCAGCTGAGGGAACTGGGGTTGTTTAGTCTGGAGAAGAGGAGGCTGAGGGGAGACCTTATCGCTCTCTACAACTACCTGAAAGGAGGTTGTGGCGACGAGGGTGTTGGCCTCTTCTCCCAAGTAACCAGTGATAGGACAAGAGGAGATGGCCTCAAGTTGCACCAGGGGAGGTTTAGATTGGGTATTAGGAAAAATTTCTTCACCGAGTGGTCAGGCATTGGAACAGGCTGCCCAGGGAGGTGGTGGAGTCGCCATCTCTGGAAGTGTTTAAAAAACATGTGGATGTGACACTTCAGGACATGGTTTAGGGGACATGGTGGCGCTGGATTAATGGTTGGACTTGATGATCTTGAAGGTCCTTTCCAACCTAGTGATTCTGTGATTCTGTGATTCTGTTGTAGAGTCTCCCTGATTGGAGATATTCAAAAGCCATCTGGACATGGTCCTGGACAACTGGTTCTAGGATTTGGACCAGATGACCTCCAGACATCTTCTCCAACCTCAAGAAGCCTGGGATTCTGTGAGCAGCACTGTTGGTGTTTGGCTGGTGGCTGGATCAACCCACCACAACTGATTTGAATTACTGAGAACACACAGAACATATAGCAATCAACGGGGACTGAAAGAAGCTATAGGTCGTCAGGAGTTTCAGAGAAAATTCTGATGTCATAGGACATAAGTCTTTATGAAGTAAGGCAGGGGAAAGGACCCTTTCCTTAGCTGCTCAGCCAACATTACTTGCATACTTGGATTCCTATTAATTGCCATATTTTTCATCAGAATGAAATACCCTGTTTCAATGTGGGATATGGTTTATAGTGGGATATGATCTTCTTTTTCTGTTTAGTTGTGTGTATCTTGCCTAATCAGTTCCCTGCTGTGAGTAGATCTTCAGGTCTTATCCCCTGCTTGTGATACACAGTTCAGTCTCACGAAATTACTTACTCTAACTAAAATATTTAAGCTTCTTACTGGCTAGCTGGATGAAATTTTATATCTTGTGGCATATGAGATCTAACTAGATCTCTGTCCCCTTCCAGCCTTAAGCTTTAAGAAATTATTTTCAGGCATCAAATCTCAGAGGAAAACTGGAGAATTATCTCCAATATTTTAAAATTATATTATTGAGATTTAGAATCAATTATGACCAGCTGTTTTGTGACTGTGTATGGCTAATAAACTGGTATTGTCACAGATATGAGACATTATTGACATACTGTTATTGCTCTTCTCCTTTGGAAACAGGATGGGGATAGACTGAGGAGATGGAAATGTAGTCTCTACCTTCTTTGTAGAAAAATGTTGTACCTCACATCAGAAATATCTATTTCGTTACTTTACTCTGCTCAGTTCTCCTTGTTGTAATTGCCCAGTTTCCTGATTTTCCTACTCTCTTGCTCTTACACGCCGAAAGTTAGGTTGGGAAAATCTGCCTCTTCCACTGGGAAATCAGCAGTGGTAAATTAACCACTATTTGGCAACCCTCCACAGATGGTGCCAGCAGAATTTCAGCCTAAGTCAGTAAGAACAAGGCAATTTAAAAACATTAAAAATGCATTGTCAGCGAAGGAATAAAAGTAGTCACGCAGGTACAAACCAGAAAAGTTAAAAAGCTTTTGGCAACACCAGATGGGGTTTTTTCTCCAAAATATCCTATCTTGCACAGAGAACTTTGTAGGTAAGGAAAGGCATGGTAGTGTATTCTCTACTCAAGATGTTTCTTAGGGAAGAGAAGTGTAATATTTTTTTCTGATAAAAACTGGAATAAAAAACATTAAAACCTACTGAATACATTACTAATTTTTGTTTTATTTATGATGATTTCAGATCTTGTCTATCATAAAACAGTCTTCTGAAAGCTATTGTCTCACACAGAGACACGTGAATTTCATTTGCATTTGCAAAGCCATCCATTATACATGAACAGCTATGCTATGACGGCTATTGAGGAAGGAATTAGAAAGCGTGTTTCTAAAGTAAGACAGTTCTATAAATATTTGTCCTGAATTAAGACCTCATTTCAGTGTTTACTACAGGAGTGTGAAATACTAGTGTTTCTGCCCATCAATTCTGTCAGGAATGCATTTACTGCTGGTCTTAAAAAGTTTTTTTATATTAGTATTACTCTATTGTGGATTTTTGGCAATACCTGTCTTTTGAAATGATAGAATTCCATCAGCTAAAAGTGTGTAGAACATATGAATATGTACAAACCAGAAAAATTATCTAATATGCATAATAGATATGATGGACTAAGATTTGACAAATCATTTAATTAAATTTAGCTTATTTGACGACTTAGGTGATTTCGTGTTTCCAAGTGCAATAATTTTTTAAATGGTAGCTGGCAGGTAATTTATTAGGATGTGTATTCAGTATTTAAAATTTCCATATTTAGCTGGGTCATCAGTTATCTTTGATTTGACATATTTGGAGTGAATAGGTAACAGGATAAAATTGCTCATATCTGATCCCATAAGAATTGTGTCAATTCCTGATAAGCTATGTCATAGATTCACCTAGGTCCAACCCCCTTGCCACAGGCAAGGACACCTTCCACTAGAGCAGGTTGCTCAAAACCCCATCCAGCCTGGCCTTGCACACTTCCAGGGATGGGACATCCACCACCTCTCTGGCCAACTTGTGCCAGTGTTTCACCACACTCATTGGGAAAAACTTCTTCCTTATATCTGGTCTGAATCTGCCCTCTTTTAGTTTAAAACCATTAGCCCTTGACCTATTGCAACAGGCCCTGCTAAAAAGTCTGTCCCCATCTTTCTTACAATCCCCCTTTAAGTACTGGAAGGCTGCAATAAGGTCTCCCTGGAGCCTTCTCTTCTCCAGGCTGAACAACCCCAAGTCTCCCAACCTGTCCTCACAGGAGAGGTGTTCCATCCCTTTGATCATATTTGTGGCCTCCTCTGGGCCCTCTCCAACAGGTCCATGTCTTTCCTGTGCTGAGGGCTCCAGAGCTGGACACAGGACTCCAGGTGGGGTCTCACCAGAGTGGAATCACCTCCCTGAACCTGCTGGGCATGCATCTTTGGACGCAGCCCAGGAGACAGTTGGCTTTCTGGGCTGTAAGCACATACTGCCAGATCATGTTGGGCTTCTCATCAACCAAACCCCCAAGCCCTTCTCCTCAGGACTGCTGTCAATCCATTCTCTGCCCAGTCTGTGTTTGTGCTTGGGATTGCCCCAACCTATGTACAAGCCCTCGCTCTTGGCCTTATTGAACTTTATGAGGTTCACACGGGCCCACCTCTCAAGCCTGTCAAGGTTGGCATCCCTTCCCTCCAGCATGTAGACTGCACCACACAGCTTGGTTTCATCAGCAAACTTGCTGGGAGTGCACTCAATCCCACTGTCCATGTCACCAACAAAGGTGTTAAATAGTGCCAGTCCCAATACCAAACCCTGAGGAACGCCACTTGTCACTGGTCTCCACTTGGACATTGAGCCATTGACCGCAACTCTTTGAGTGCGACCATCCAGCCAATTCCTCATCCACCAAGTGGTCCATCCAACAAATCCATGCCTCTCCAATTTAGAGATCATGGTGTTGTGCAGGACAGTGTCAAATGCTTGGCATAGGTCCCAGTAGATGACATCAGTTGCTCTTCCACAAGTTCTGTAACCCCATCATAGAAGGCCACCAAATTTGTAAGGCATGATTTGCCCTTAGTGAAGCCATGTTGGCTGTCATCAATCACCTCCTTAATTTCCCTGTGCACTATCATAGTTTCCTGGAGGATCTGCTCCATGATCTTGCTGGGCACAGAGGTGAGACTGACTGGCCTGTAGTTCCCCAGGTCTTCCTTTTTTCCCTTTTTAAAAATTAGATTTATGTTTTCCCTTTTCCAGTCAGTGGGAACTTCACTGGACTGCCATGACTTCTGAAATATGATGGATAGTAGCTTAGCAACTCCATCTGGCAGTTCCCTCAGGACCTGTGGATGCATCTTATGAGGTCCTATGGACTTGTGCATGTTCAGGTTCCTCAGATGGACTCAAACCTGATCTTCTTCTACAGTGGGCGGTTCTTCATTCTCTGAGTCCCTGCCTTTGCCCTCTGTGACTGGGAGGTGTGGCTTGAGCACTTGCTGGTGAAGACTGAGGCAAAAAAGTCATTAAGTACCTCAGCGTTCTCCATAACCCAGGTAACCAGGTCTCCTGTTTCCTTCCAGAGCGGGTCCACATTTTCCCTAGTCTTCCTTTTATCACCAACATACCTATAGAAGCTTTTATTATTGCCCTTGATGTTCCTGGACAGATTTAATTCTATCAGGTCTTTAGCTTTTCCAATCTGATCCCTGGCTGCTTGGATAATTTCTCTATATTTTTCCCAGGCTGCCTGTCCTTGCTTCCACCCTCTGTAAGCTTCCTTTTTGTGTTTGTGTTTGCCCAGGAGCTCCTTGTTCACCTGTGCAGGCCTCCTAGTGTTTTTGCCTGACTTCCTCTTTGTGGGGATGCATTGCTCCTCAGCTTGGAGGAGGTGATCCTTGAATATTAACCAGCTTTCTTTGGCCCCTCTTCCCTCCAGGACTTTATCCCACGGTACTCCACCAAGCAGATCCCTGATGAGGCCAAAGATCACAGATCTTAGGTGTGGGAGGAGAGAGGGGAATAGTCCATAATCAGTAAATCCTGATCTCCCACACCAATGAGTGTGCCATGTCGTAATTTTCACCATCTGAAACACGTGCAGTTAAACCTGGAGCTCATGTTTTGTTTTCTTCACGATGTCTAATTGCCCAGCCTGTTATCCTAAAGCCTTGAAATACCTCTTCTGTAAGACCACACAGCCATGGGCATAGAGGTTGAAAAGGATCTTTGTGCTCATGGCAGACAAGCATTAACGCTACCAATGGGAACCTGCCAGCAAGACCTCTGAGCTTCTTGACACTATCCCACAACTGAGCTTTTATAACACAGAGGTCTCATTTTGATCATTTCTCTTTTCAGATCTATGAGACCAGACCCCAGCAGGCATATTTTACGCTGTTGTTTTTAAAAACAGGTTGCTTTTTGGGACCCACTATTCCTTATTAATAAATCATTTCATAATCTCACTGCCCCCATAGTTGGAAACCTTATAACTTACAGACACAGCATCCCACTGTCCCTTTTTATTCATGTATTGTTCTGCCACGGTTATCTTTTAACTTACTCTTCCTAAAGTTGTTTCCTGATATGTTGATTAAAGAGGATACTCATATGCTTACTCACCCTTTATTCTACCAATTGGGCTTTTTTAGTTCTGTCTGTCTGTGTCATGGCTCACCATTCTAGGGTTTTTTAGCACAAATGCCTTATGATCTCCATCTTTCTTTAATTGACGTGAGCACTTTTTCATATGGTCTTCTCAATAATCTCTCTCCACTGCTTTATAAAATAGCTTACCACTCTAAGATATGCCACAGAAAATGCTATGCTGCACGTAGCCTCAGTTGGAATGAGAGGAAATACCTCGTCCGCCCTGCCCTTCTGGACATTTCTGCCTTTTTCACAGCCTTTACATGCCAATAGCTGATAGTCCCGCTTCCTAATCACTTGCAGTCATCTTGTAATGTTCCTCTGACATTTTCTGCTGGCTAACCACTACTTTACAGCAGAAATTCCTATCAGTCATTGAATGTATGACCTTTTAATTGTGATACTCCATTTGTGTAATTCTAGCCTACAAGACATTCAGTTTTTCTTGTAGGATATTTTCACCTTCTTTTGTACCAGCTGTGTTGCTAATATTAGATTTTAAGAACACTTTGGACCCCTTTTACACATTTTTTATCTTATCCCTTCATCCCAGTTTCCACCACTATGGAGCAGGATCTCCATTCATCCCTAGCTTTAAGGGCCAGCCAGTATTTCATGAATATGTTGAATTAATTACAGAAAATCTATATCAATCAGTCAAACCCAGAACAGCCAAATAATGTAAAAATGAATTAAACTTTTCTGATATAGAATTTAGTTTAAAGGACCTTCATATTTGAGTAAAAGCTAATGGCACATCTCAAGAAAAATTTCTTTCTGTTTTTCCAGAACTCTGTTACATTGCACATCTAAATTAAAGCTGTGACTTCATGTCTGTGAGACTTTGTAAGCTAAAAACATTTCCAGAGGCATTTTTCTTACACGTATAACTCAGGAAAAAAATCAGCATGTAAAAAATCAGTTATAGACAATTTATCTGAATTATGATTCTATGATTCTAAGTATATAGTACAGGAAAATGAGATTTACTTTTTCCCCCAGCTAATTAAGCAGCTCATTTAGGGAATATTACCATAAGTTGAGTAACAAGAATATTTCTGTCTATCTCATTTCCTTGTGGGAACAACAACGTTTCCATTTCACAGGAGAGATTTGACTCCATTCATTCCAAATACATGGAAAAAATGTCATATGTACCTTAAACAATTACAACATCCTGCGGGATGTATATGTCTGTATCCTACAGATTATCTCGAAATGTCACAGCTTGAAAGATCTTCCACAATTGTTAGCATTTTTTTGCCATTAGTTAAGGACTCCTTAGTGGCCAATTCCCTTTCTGCAAGGTGCAAATCCTTCCAGGGTAACAGAGAGAAAGAAACTGCCCGGGCCAGAGTTCTCCTGTTTTTGTAATAAGGTGCAAAGATTGTTTATGATACAGACTTAGAATTAGAACACAATCTGGTTTTGGATAAGCTAATCTTTTTTGATATAGTGAATTAATTGAAAGGTAAATTGAGACACCAGTAAAGTATTTGTTCATAAATGTAACTTTGGCATAAAAACACAAACACACGGGTATGGACAATTGAAAGGGGCTACATTCAGAAATACACATGAGCACTCAAACTCTTAACATTGCATTTTCATTCAGTGAAAAAAATATTACTTTAGCCTAATTCATCCACTTTCTTGAGAAAAAATCTTGCATTTACAGGTAGCCACATCATTGCTGAAGGACTGAAATTTGAGGACAGAATTGATATGAACTGTTTTTGTCAGAGATACCATATAAAATGGATTTAGACAAGAATATGGGTGCTTTAGGAATCCTGTAGTCCCTGCTTCAAAGCCTAGGGGTTTTAGGAGCTTTAAACTTTGTGAATTTATTATGTATGTTCCTATCTCAAAAGAAACTGTGAAAATAATATTTTTTCTGTGTAAAAAAAAAGCAGAAGAGGTTGTAGAAATACATTACTGTGAGATATTATACGTGCTATGTTTAAAACTCAGATTAATTTAATTTGCATATACTTTATTAATTGAGTTAAGAACAAGAATTATTGAAACATATTACAATTGATTTAATCTCTTAAATACATTAAAACTTCTGAAGGTCAAATGGCACATATGAAGGTGGTGTAAGCATACCTCTAAGAAAAAATCTGAATATTCTAGGGAAAATGAAAATTAAATTAAAATTTCTTAAAACATCTTTTATAATTAAAATCTCTCAAATTTTTGTGTGAATGTCTCTTATGTTTAATTAGGAAAGCTAGTTACTACATATCCTTGCCTTCAAGGAAATTAGGAGCTATTTTGCTAGTAGCTTTACAGGGGGTGAGCATTTAATCCTAATTTTCTGTGCAGTCCAACTTTTGGCAATATGTCTAAAACCAAAGTCCAGTAAAGAGAAAATGAAACTTTTGGGGGGCATGTTTACTTAATAAGGCTTACATTTTTTGTTTCTAAATATGTTTGTACATCTCTCCTGTCCTGGTTTCAGCCAGGGTAGAGTTAATTTTCTTTACAGAAGGTAACATGAGGCTGTGTTTTGGATTTGGGATGAGAAAGTGTTGATAATGTGCTGATGTTTTGGGTTGTTGCTGAGCAGTCAAGGACAGTCCAGCTTCTCGTGCTGGCCTGCCAGCGAGCAGGCTGGGGGTGCTCGGGGAGCTGGGAGGGGACACAGCCAGGACAGCTGACCCAGGCTGGCCAAAGAGATATGCCATACCATATAACGTCACGCTCAGTATATAAAGCTGGGATGACGAAGAAGGAAGTGGTGGAGGGACGTTCAGAGTGATGGCATCTGTTTTCCCAAGAAACCATTACGTGTGATTCAG
>NW_010539900.1:46329-46589 GCF_000687285.1 Phaethon lepturus
TTCCCTTCCCGGTTCTCTCCCCCGTCCCACCGTGAGGGAGTGGGCGAGCAGCTGTGTGGGTCTTAGTTGCTGGCTGGGGCTAAACCATGACACTCCTAACACCTTCTATAATCACATGCATCTGAAAACCTGATGAAGGCTAGATTAAGATGTAAATTATTGGAATGAACATTTATTTTTTGCCAGTGCTTTCTGGGGGAAGCACTTGGCAATTTGAGTGACTTGGCCTGGTTAGTATTTATGTCTCAACCTTCCTGCTG
>NW_010539901.1:0-2879 GCF_000687285.1 Phaethon lepturus
TAACGCCCGGCCGTGGGGCCGGCAGCGTTGTCTGTGTTGGGAGCGAAGGCTTTCGATAGCTTAATAGCATGCGCTGACTGAATACAGTGCTAAAGAACGTGCCTTTTCAAGGCGCAGCTACTTGGTTTGGGTTCCCCGTTTAAAATGCAATTTTTTTTTTTAATTATTATTGTATCTTCAGGGTGATTGGTAGCTATAAAAAAAAAAGGTGGCATTGTAAGCTCGGTAGTTATTTTTTGATCAGTGTTTTGACATAAAATATCACTTCAATTTTAAAATAAAATGACATTTTGAATTAAAAAAAAAACCCAAAACATTTCCATGCTTCTACGGGGGAAATTGAAAACGTTATTCAGATTTGATATTTTACTGCTGGAAAGGGAAAAGTAGGTTTCAGGTTTCCTCGTTGTTCCCTAAGTGGGAAAACGTTTGGGCCCTTCCAGAGCTAAATGTTGCCTACACTTAGTCAATGTGACTCTGTGTTGCTGCAGAATGGATTATGGCATCTTTTCTAGGTTGTTACCTTCAGACTACCAGCTTCTTGGTATAACTGAAGCTATTCAAACCTAACTCTTGGTCCCTTGAGTTGTTACAGTTATGTGTTAGTGCCTTAAATGCCTGTCTCTCGTCCGAATCCATTAAATTGCTCTGTGTGAATGGGCATCTGTTGATCCTAGAGCTAGTATCTAGACATGTGAATATGGGTCTGGGTTTCTAACATGAATAAGCTAAGTTTGAAGGGGGAAGATGAGGGAGCTTGCTTTGACTGATAACGTAGCTTATTCCTCAAAAATAGCAGTATTATTCTAGCAAAATTAGCCAGGTTTACCAGAAAAAGGCCCCAGTGACTTTTTTTTGGTCTCTCAACCATAGCTGTTCTTCAGACACACAACTGTATTGCAGAATGCTTAAATACCGTAGTAGCAGCTGTTTTTACTGACAGGTGCATGAAAACAATTGGGAGTCCATGCAAGGCTCTGCTTTCGTTAGCAGACAGTTCAGACTTTCAGTCATTTTTCACCTCTTTGGAGATTCGCCAGCCCTTTGCCCAGCTGCGGGCCGCAGGGCACCTCGCCAGGGCTCAGGGCACCACACCCCAACATTCATCAAATGGCGCACAGGGGCCTTTCTGCTCCGTGGTATGTAGGTCAGCTTAAGCAGTGGATGATGCAGCTTTGATATCGACCGTTAATTTTGTTTAGAGCGGAGGGCTATGTGATAGGAAGGGAGCCTGGGGGAAGAGGAGTGTTCTTATAAATGTGAAAGGTAGGAGAGGTCTCCTCTTTTTCTTGCCCTTTGGGTTTGCTTGTAAAACGTGTGTTTCCCACGGGACCGTGGCACTTGAATTACTTACTTCTGTTGCATAGTTACTGTGTAATAAACACCTTTAGGAAGGGGTTGAAAACAAATGGTGACAGAAGTGAATATTAAAAAAAAAAAAAAGGTGTGGCACATAATGATTATTTAGCCATGGCTACTGTGTAACATTTAACTGGGAAACCTGAGCCGACACTAACGATCTGGCAGCGCAGTCTGCTCACCATTTAGTAGTTGAGTAATCTGTGAACTACCGTAAGAATTTCATTTGTGGTTCAGTATGTTCTAGTGGAAATACAGATGACAATAGCCTCTCGGTCTTTAGTGGTTGTAATCTGAACAGCTATCATAGCGTAACTCCTAATGTTCAGAATTAATGAGTCAGTCCCTTCCAGACTTGGGAGCCTATCTGGGAAAACACTGGATTTTTGAAAAGTAAAACAGGGAAGACTTTTTGCTTGACTCCTTTTTTCTGAGCCTGCAGATTACCCTCGAAACATGCCTTCAGTGTTTGCTCCCTGAAAACAAGGACCGCAAACTACCTGGGGGTGGGAAAAGGAAACTGAGTTCTTACACTGCCTTGGTCAGGCTGACCCTGCAGGTCTCTAAAGCACCTTTGCATTGCAGCAGAGCACTGAGGAATGTGTTGTGTTATGTTCTGTTCTGCCTCATCATCTCTGACAGTTTTGCTTCTTTTAGACTGTTTGCTCATGCTGGTGTACAAGGATAAATCTGAACGAGCAAAAGGGCATAAGGAGAGGAGCAGCGTGACCTTAGAAGACATCTGTGGCTTGGATCCTGGGCTCTCCTATGAGGGCTTGAATCACACGCTTGCAATCATCTGTCTTTCTCAAGTTGTGATGCTGGGATTTGAGAACAAGGAAACAATGTATGCGTGGGATGTGCGAATCCGCTACAGTTTGGGGGAAGGTAACCTTTGTCTTCTCGCACCTTTTTTTTTTTTTTTTTCTTCCCCTGGCGGGGGGAAAGCAAAGCAAAGCATCGCTAAAATGCAAATAGCAAAGTACAGTTAAGGAGACTGTCACTCATTTGGGAGTGAAGAGACTGGTATTTCCCTTACATCTTAAAGCAAGTGTCCCTTACGATAGGTTTTGATTGCAGTACTGTCCTGTACTGACAGCTAACTATGAGGCCTCTTAACTTAGTTTTTGATTTTGGCACTGAAAGTGTATAGCGCTGAAACAAAGCTATTAGACTTCTACTTCTGGTCCTGCAATTTACCTGGGGATTCAGAAGGAGCCTGACGTAAGAGCAGCAGAGTCCTGAGTAGAACTTGGCTAGTTCAATCCCAGTTTTCTGAGCTGCCTACTAGTTATTGCATTGATAATGACTATTGCTGCTAGTGTCCCTTTTCAGGAAGAGACATCTTGCAATAAAGAGTGTCATCAGATGAAGTTTTTCCAGCTAACTTCATTCTTATACATAGTTTTATTTTATTTCCTTGGTTAGCAGTTTTAAAATTTACAGTGGTGAACAAGGAGTGATCATATTGGTAATCCATACTATCTGTCTTATGTTTGTTTAGTCATAACTAGGGAAAG
>NW_010539901.1:2910-56179 GCF_000687285.1 Phaethon lepturus
AGACACACATTAGCCATCTTAATCATTTGCTACATATGCTTTGCCTTCTGTTGCATTTGTGGACTTGTTCCTTTGCAGTACATACATAGAAAGATGGCCTGGGAATTTTACGGTAATAAGATGTAGAAGTATCGGAAGATCTGAAGAGAGATATATGGATGTACCCCTTGGAGCTATCGGATATGAAGCCTTGCATAAGGAGAAAGGTTAGAGGGGGTTTCTGAACAACACAGGTGGGAGTAGCTGGAGTAGTTGGTACACTTTGATGGAGCTGTATTGTGTTCCAGTTCCATTTCTTTACTAGATTTGGGACCTATGTACAGCAGGGACTTCTCCTAAAACCTGAAAGAGAATTTCAATTTCACAGGGTAGGTCTGAATTTCATGATCTTGCACTGGTGCAGTGCTGAGATGGAGAGAGTATTTAATCCCAAGCTGGGTGTGAGGGTTATGGTCATGATAGGAGGATATGTAGAAGCAGCAAAGAGGTTTTTTTTTAAAAGGAAAGCTGTGAGTGAGGTAGTAATAGAGCCTATTGGATGAAGATGGATGGAGCAGGAGAGAATGTGTGTGGAGGTGAAGAAATGAAGAAGTAAGAGAACAAATATAATTGGTTGAACTGGCAATAATTTGTAGAATATTAATTGCAAAAAACCTCAGGGGAAGGAAGGTAGACCAGAGCATAGAAAATTTGTTCAGCAATTTATCTTTCAGTGCACCTTCAGTTAGGAGAAAGAAGACAAATTAAAGTGAATCTAGTTTGACTAGAGAGCAATAGAACAGAGTGGAGACTTCTGTGAAGAGAGGATGGAGACCGGTGTGTTTTCTTAAAGTGTAGTAAGGATGCTTTTGTGTGCCTTAGAAGTAAGGTGGCTGGATGATAAAAATAGGCTAAGGACAGATGACCTCAGAGTCTGGGAAGCAAGAAAAAAAAAAAGTGAAATGAGTTGATGCTGTTCTTGAATGAGGACTACAGAATGGAGGCATTTGCAGTGGAGTTCCTAGTGTTTTCTCTCTATTTTTAGCAGATGAGGTGGATGTGATTCCTAGAATAAAAGAACCAGGATTAGAGAAAACAGTGGAATTGAGGTTTAAGTCCGATGTGAGAAGAGTGCTTGAGCCCACAGCTCATTCTGAGGAAGTTAGCTTACTGCAGGTCAGTGAATAGCTGTGAAGATGAAAGGATTAGCTAAAGGAAATTAGGAACTTAAATAGTACCTTTTCTTCATGGGTCTATTCAGCATATTATTTTTTTTTTTTCAGAGTGGGAGAAGTAGATAGCTTGTGAGGCATTTGGAAAAAAAAATTACAATTTACTAAGTAAGCAGCATATAACAAAAACTTCACGTACAAATTTGGCTTTTCCTCTAGTTTGGCTTTGTTCAGATTTGGATATGCTGTTTTTTTTAACAGTGGTCTACAATCTGAGCTACAACTCTTTGTTTTCAGCAGCTGTTGTAACTCGCAACTGATTGTGTGAAGAGTGTGCTCCATTCCTTATTTATGAGACAGAACGAACCCTGGTGCTTCTGCTCCTGTGGTTTAATTGCGAGCAAAGTACTGAGCAGAGTTAACTGGGTAGAGGGGTCCAAATGGTGTTAAAGATTCCTTACTGAACATTATTAATCGAGATGGTTTTGCTATCTTTTTCATAGTTTATGTTTAAGCACGTTGTGTAACACTGTGTGCCCAAAAGGGGATATCGTGTGACTATTGATTTGCTCCCTAGCAGCACTACTGGCAAAGCTGTAAGTAGAGCTGCGGTTAGTTAGATCTATCTCTGTCTCCTTGCACATTTCACTCGAATGACTTTGTGGCTAATTCTGCTGGAGCCTTAGGGAACTTATCAAACACACGTCACAGATGAGGAGTTGACTTACCGCTAAGATGGTAACTAAGAATATAGCAAGTACTTAGATGAGAAGGAAGACTCAGACTTAGTTGAAATTCATGATGCTTGAAGAAGCATAGGCAAGAGGCAGGGAAGAGTTGCTGTGAGAAGTGAGACTAGCTGGAAGGTAGCTGTTTGTATGATCTTTGATGGATAACGAAAAGCTAAATGTGTGTGGTTCTTGATAAATGCTGCACCAAAAACCTTGACTGGAAACAGTCCTGATGCTTCTCTATGCCAAGACAGATTTTTTTTTTTTTCTTTTTCTTTGTCTCATCACAAGATGAAAGAAACTAGAGGAGTAGTGGAGGTCAAAACAGTTATTTGAGAATTAGGTGCTTGAGTTGCTGTAAGAAGTGAGACTAGCTGGAAGTTACCCTGTAGATTTCATAGGCAGGTAGCTGTTTGTATGATCTTTGATGGATAACGAAAAGCTAAATGTGTGTGGTTCTTGATAAATGCTGCACCAAAAACCTTGACTGGAAACAGTCCTGATGCTTCTCTATGCCAAGACAGATTTTTTTTTTTTTCTTTTTCTTTGTCTCATCACAAGATGAAAGAAACTAGAGGAGTAGTGGAGGTCAAAACAGTTATTTGAGAATTAGGTGCTTGCTCACTTAAACTGGTCCCTTTGAAACACACTGAGATTTGAGCCCTTGAAGTGCTCCCAGTAGCTTATTATTCACAATGCAACAGCTCTGGAGGAGAAGATGGGAGACCAGCCTAGAACAGCTGCTACTTTAGGTAAGGATCCTTGCAATATAGGGGATACTGGAGTTGGGATTTGAACCTGAATTTTGAAAATTTGAATGAGACAGATGTTTCCTTTTTCCCCCACACTCTTTTGAAGTTTACGCTGTGAAATGTGAAGAATTAACTGACACATAAGAGTGTTTATTACCTATGAATCACTTAATTTCCTAGTCATTATAAATGTCTGGGCATCTACCATCACCAACTGCCAATAGATTCACAAAGGTGGGAAAATATAATTTTCCCCATTTTACTGCTAGGGAAGGAGTGAAGCAGTTTATTAAAGGTCACAAATGAGTCAGTGACATAGCTCTGATTAGGGCTTGCCTACTTCTTTGAGCCTTGGCTTTTGGGCTCCTTGGGCACTGTATTACATGTGTGTGTGCATGTAGGAAAGAAGAGGCACAGGCTGTTTAGAGGAGGAGACAAAGAAACCCATGTAGTGATGCAAGGATGGAAGAGGTATGACTGAAGTGTGGGCTGGATAGCTTACTAATTTGAGATAGGGAGTAGCCTGGAAGACTTAGGATAAATTAATGTAGCGTTACAACTTAATAATTTGTAGCATTAAGCCAAGATACGTGTGTTTTTGTTTTTTTTTTCCAATCCTGGCATAATAGAGACTAATGAGCTTATAGCTACTCGCATGGGGCTGTGGGCTCTGCTCATTCTTTATGTAAGAGCCTCGTGGTGTGGGCAGAGATCGGTCCACATACTAGAGCTGAACAGAATGACTTACGTGACATAAGTCATGGTACCTTACTTCTATTCTCTATAGTAATTTTTTTTTCTTCCTTATCTGATAGTTCATAGATTTCAAGTTTTTGTAGCACCTGGCACTAAACTAGAAAGTGGGCCTGCTACCCTGCATTTCTGCAATGACATTCTCGTCCTTGTAAAAGACCTTCCTCCTAGTGTCATGGGGCAATGGAAGCTCTCAGATCTGCGTCGGTATGGAGCTGTCCCAAATGGATTCATCTTTGAAGGAGGTACCAGGTGCGGCTACTGTAAGTACAAATGGAACCTGTCTTCTAAAAGTTGTTTGCAACCTTTTGTAGAAATGTAAATGCTAGTCTCATTCAAACTGGAGTTTGCACAACCAGCTGTGCTACTTTGTCATACAGGCAGCCTCATATCAGAGGGTCTGTTCTGCTGAGTAGGTTTCAGCAGGCTTCAACCCTGGTGTTCAGTAAAAATGTGACTATGTGAAGTCCTGACTGAACATTGCCCTGTGGCTCTCCAGAAGATGTTTAGTCAACTGTTGCTATTGGACACAGAGCAAAAATAAGGTAATGAAATTTTATGGCTTGTGTCATGCAAGAGATAAGGCAAAATGGTTTAATGCTCAGAATATGAAATTATGATTAATTATTCTGTTCTTTGCAGAGGGAAGTGTTATAGAGCTTTGAGGTTATAGGCGGCATCAAGGCTCTCATTGTGTAAACGCTAATGTCTAAATCCCATAGAGGACTTTTAGCTCTTAAAAGTTAGGAACTTCTGTCAGTTCCCCTGTTAGTACATTTCTCACCTTATGGGACCATGAGATTTGTGGGGTCAAAATGAGAGCAAGTAAGCAAGCTGAAGCTAGTTTCTGTAGCCTAGTAGCTAAGATACCCCTTTAGATGGGGAAAAATGTCTTGTTCCAATGTCCAGATAGGACTTCTCACATTCTCACTTCAGATAAAATGCAAGCTTCTATGCAAGAGCTGAAAAAAAAAGATAGTTAATGCACTGGTATAATATATACATCATTAAAAAACATAAGGTTTTAACTTCAAAAGCAGAGTTGGAAGCCTTGCTGAATTGATCTGTGAGTGCAAGTGGATGTGCAGATCACCCATTTGGATGTGAAGTTGGTTGAGTTGCATACTGAAATGTGAAAATAATAGATTTCTTCAATTATCAGGCTGAAAAAATAGAAGGTTTCAGAGTTGATCCAAATCCAAAGATATTCTTCCTTGTGACTTTTGGCAAAATTTGGGGAGGAAGGGGAAAGAATTTATTTTGACTGTTTTAGTCTAGTGAGGGGTTTTCATTTGGTCTATTGAAAAATACAGAGCTGAGTTACAAAAATGGTAAGTATGGACTCAACTGTTACATCCTGATTCCTGATTTAAGACACTTGTTTTCAGTGTGGAAGATTCTGGTTCAAATCTTTCCCTGCCTAATTCAGAGATTGGGGTTAAAGAAGCATTTCCAGCATCCGAAGGAAGGGGTTACAGGTATAACATGTAAGGAAACAAATCAGTTTTCTTTCAAGTTTATTCTGTTTCAGTTTAAAAACTAGTATGGGAGCTGCAACACAAGTGTCTTGTTTCCTAGTGGTGTGGTTTAGACTGGGAGGTAGATAACTGGTTATAGAGTATAAGGGAGAATCAGCACAGTCGCCTTTTCGCCTTGTCTTGTAGACGGTGCAATTGACTCAGGCTAAACTTGAATCTGCAGCTTAGTGTAGGTCTGCCAACACCTGTGGTTTTGGTTTGAACATTTTTTTTTTTTCCCCATGCAGAATAAAGCAATTGTTCATTCCTGTGTCTGTATGCAAGTACTGCTTTAAATGCAAGCTGGATTTCTGATAAATGTGTGCACTGCTATGCTGACATAATTTGTGTCCAATTTTTGAATTATTACCTGAAAATAGAGAGTTTAATTTTGAACTAAACACTTCAGAATGCTTACAGGGAGAAGATTTCCCAAAGTTGAACCACAGTGTGTTTTTTCTCTTTTAAAAAGCTACTGCTCTTTCTGGAAAGCTTGTGTAGAGTACTAGTTTTTGAACTAATGAAATCTGAAATAATTTAACTATGGAAAACTTATATTTAAAATAAATATAGGGATCTGAAGTAGAAATGCTAAGCAATCTTTAAGTAACATTAGCAGTGATTAGGTAGATAGATTACACAGATTATATGAATTACCAATGTAATTCCTCAAATGAGAGAATATAGGACTTAACTATTTGAGTAATTTGTAGTCCTGAGGGTCTTTAGGGAAGCAGAGCCCCCATAATTTTTATTAAGAGGTGAAGCAGCAGTGTGATATGTTGGATTTGGTTTTTCTTTTGAATCTTAATGCTGGTGCCTCAAAGGAAGAGGACAGTAATTTCTTAGTAAGAAGGGCTTCAAGTAATGGCTTGATTTTTGGAGTATATAGTTGATTGCAAATGGAGTACCTGTGAATTCTGAGTATGTGTTTTATGCAGACTTTCATTAGAATATGGAAGGAGACAAAATAATATTCTGAGGGCTATCCAAAAATGGAAATGGCTAGCAGAAAATAATGATGGATTCCAGGACTTAGTTACCCTTAAACCCAAAAAACCAAAAAACCACCACCCTTGCTTTTCTTCTTTCATACTTTTTCCAGAAGGACTGTTCAGCACTGACTGACAAAGCATTTGCAACACACATTGTCTGAAGAGTCCATTTCTTAGATATACTGCAGTTTTGAGAGGGACATTGTGGTAGGGTATAAAGAACAGATACTTTGGACTCCTTAGCGTATGTGAGTTTTATGATAATGTTGATGAATGGATGTGACTTCAGTTCTGGTTTTCATTCTTGAAAGCATAAAAGTAAGGGGTATTTGCAGATCAAGATTAAATGTTCTGACTTATCACCCATTCTGTGTGGAAGGACCTTTCTTTAGCGGCTGCCTGAACCAAAGAATTTAGAAAATGCCTAGTTCACTACTACAACAGAGTACTTCACCTACTTATTTGTGCTGATTATCTTCATGGAATCATAGGTTTGAGAAGACCTTTAAGACCACCAAGTCCACCCATAAATGTAACATTGACTAAGTCCACCACTAAACCATGTCTTTAAGTGCCACATCTACCTGTCTTTTAAATACCCCCAGGGTTGATGACTCAACCACTTCCCTGGGCAGCCTGTTCCAATGCTTGACAACCCTTTCAGTGAAGAATAATTTCCTAATATCCAATCTAAATCTCCCCTGCTGCAAATCGAGGCTGTTTCCTCTTGTCCTGTCACTTCTTACTTGGGAAAAGAGACTGACACCCACCTTGTTACAACTTCCTTTCAGGTAATTGTAGACAACTTGCAACTATCCAGGAAATTTCTGCTGTAGTCATTACTGTTATGGTCAAAACACCTCAATGTGTAACATGGCTGCAAGGAGGTGCACAGAGTGAGGATGGATTTCTAAACACAGTGCTGTCAGGGAATGATGGATGAATAAAGAAATGTCTCTAGTGCTTAGTACAAGACCTTGTTCCCTGGAAAGATTGCCCAAGGATGTAGGGACCACTGATACTACTCTAGTAATCTGCATGGCCTTATGAGCTCTGCAGGTGAGCAAAGAAGATGGTCTGCAGGAAGTAAGTAGCAAGAAATTAGATGGCTGAGCCAGTCTTCTTCCTGCTAGATTCTTGTTTGCTTGAAGGCCTCTCCACCACACTTTCTGTAGAAGCCCTGTAGAGCCTTGCTTTGAGGCATGCAATATAGGTTCCTCCATTGTATGGCTTGTCTAAATCTTGTGTTCATCCATTTAATATTTGCTGTTAGGGGATTGCCTGTGTCCAGAAACCTGAATATAGCACCTCTACAGGCACTTTCTTGAGGTCACCTAACTTCCAAGCATTCAGCACCAAGGCACTTAATATACAAGCGTGAAGAATGAAGGTATGTTTTAGTAGGATCTAGCTAACATACTCAGTCCTAAATTATTGTGTTTAATAAAACCTATCTGTTCTCTTCATTTGGTTTTGTAATTAAATGGATCTATATTATTGACTATGTGCTGTTATGATCTGTATGTTATGATTGGAATGGAATATATTAGATTACTAGTATCTTACCCTATGGTTCTATGTATTGTTCATGTTATGTTGTTAAAGTTGTGTATTTCTCAAAATCAGACCAGTAAGTAATATGAACTGTTTTTATAAAAAAATTTCAGTAGCCTGTATGGTGAATATAGACCACCACAGTTTGTGCATTTCACTTTCATTGCAGTGTTTAGGGAATAACAGTTCCAGTCTTTTTATTTTTAACTGTGTTTTGTAGTAAATGCTAACATATGTTATAACATTACTAATATACTAGAACTTTCATCTACTGTTAATTGTTTTAAAAGAAAATTTTATGCTTTAATACAAAGAATATCACCAGTTCACACTAATGCTTGAATTTTGAAAGCTAGCACGTAAATGAACAAAAGTATTAATCTGAAATAACTTTCTGTCAATTTTTGCTTAGTTGTTTGATAATACAAATGAATGCTGTAATTTATTTTGAAACATTAGTGGGGCTTCAGTACAGAGATTTTACTGTAGCAGTTGTGTTATTAAAGTGTTGATGAGACACTGCTGATCTGGTTATGCAGCAGCATTATAGAATGCTAATTATTAAGTTTCTACAGTATAGTAAGAAGCTATTTTTTAAAAAATTTTTTTTTAGTATGAGATCAGAAAGAAGCTTCCAGTTTGGATGTCACAGGTGCCTAAATATCACAGAATTCTTGAGAGTGGGAGGGACTTCTGGAGGCTACCTTGTCCAATTCCCTGGCTCAAAGCAGGGCCAACTAGAACAGTTTGCCAGGACCATATCCAGTCAGGTTTTGCATATGTCCAAAGATGGGCACTCCACAACCTCTGTGAGCAACCTCTTCCCATATTCTGGTGTATCAGCCACTCCTCCCAATTTTTTATCTTGCTGAGGGTTCACTCTGTCCCATCATACAGGTCATTAACGAAGGTGTTAGAGCATTAGTTCCAATGTTGACCCCTTGAATACACCAGTAGTGACTGGCCTCCAGCTGGGCTTTGCGCTGCTGATCATAACCATTTCAGCCTGGCAGTTCAAGCCAGTGTTCAGTCCACCTCACGGTTCACTTATCTAGTCTCTACTTGATCAGTTTGTCAATGAATATATTATAGGAGATGATGTTGAAATTCTTGTTAAAGTCCAAGCAAACAATATCTATTGCTTCATCCACCAAGCTAGATATTTTATCAAAGACTATGAAATTGGTTAGGCATTATTTCCTTGTAAATCCGTACTGACTACTCACAGCTGACAAGTCAGCATCTTGGCAGTGGCTTCTAGGGTTATTTTCACTATCACCTTCCCTGGTCTGTGTTTCCCTGAATTATCATTCTTGAAGATAGAAGTGACCTCTACTTTTTTCCCCCAGCCCTCAGGCACACCATTCACTCCCCAGTCTCCATCACCTTCCAAATGTAACAAAAAGTGTCCTTGCAGTGACACTAACCAACTCCCTCAGCACCTGTGAATGTATCTCATAAGGCCCCATGGGCTTGAGTATGTTCAATTTGTTTAAAGGTTTCTTAATGTGGTCCTCTTCCACCAAGGGGAAAGTTGTCGTTTTTCTAGATTTTCCCACAAGTCTCAAGGGCCTGGGATTCCTGATGGGGAATTGAATCTTGTCAGTAAAGACCAAGGTGAAGAAGGCTTTGAGTACCTCAGACTTTTTCATGTCCTTTGTCACCGGGTCCACCATCCCATTCAGCAGTAGGCTGAAATTTTCCCTAGTTTTCCTTCTGCTGCTGATATACCTGCAGAAGCCCTTCTTGTAGCCTTTCACATCCCTCCCCAGATTCAATTCTAGGTAGAGTTAGACTTTCCTAACCCCATTCCTGTGTGCTTGTACAGTGTGTCTGTATTCCTCCTACGTCATCTTGGTCACCCTACTTCTACCCTATGTATGCTTTCTTTTTATGTTTGAGTTTTGTATGGAGTTCCATGTTCATCCATACAGGCTTTCCTGCCACATTTACTTGGCTTGAACTTGCAGGAGGTGATCCTTGAAAATCAACCAGCTGTCCTGGATCCCACTTCTCACCAAGACGGTATCACATGGGATTCTTTCAAGTAAATTCCTGAGCAGGCCAAAGTCTGCTCCTACAGACTAATTCTAGGAAGTGGGAGTGAAGATGTTATGGGTCCCTAGGTAAGCAGTTAAAAAAACAAAACTGGAATCTTTTTCCAAAGTTGTGTTGTCTAACTGGAGGTGACACTCGTTTTAAAACATCACTAGAAAAGATGAAGTGTTTGTAGTGTTGCTCTGCATGTCTTTTCTGGTTGCCATACTTCTACAGAGTGGGAAACCCGTGTTCCTGGCCTCCTTCAGCCTGCAGGGCTTCAAATCTTTGTTTTCCTCCTGAGGAGTGGTTGACACCCACTGAAGGAACAGCCCACTACAAGGTCTGGAAGTTGCCTCACTGTGTAACCAGGCATGCAGAGGTCACTGGGATCAGAAGAGAAGAATGAAGTATGTATCTGTAGCCTTGGGACTGGGAGCACAACCGCAGGGACAGGCCCTAGGTTCTGGTCAGTGCTCCTAGGTTCTGTTTGCTGCTCCTAAGCTTAAATGCTTAGTTCCCAGTCTTAAATCTTAGTTGTATAAGAAAGCCCAGAAATAATGGCAAGTATAAATAACCCTTCATTTATATTCTTTAGTTAAATTGTGGCATTTCTTCTGTAATCTGTTCTAGATTTGATGCAGTTGCTGTGCTCCAAGAATTTAAACTGATTTGAGCTTGTTGAGTGTTGCTGTATCTTATCTCCACATTGCAGAAAACCTAAATGGTTCAATCCATAGGCCAGGGTGCCAGATGCATAAGGAACATGTAGTATGAAATGTGGATGGGTGATACAAATGTGAAATTGTAGGTGATAGACCTTGAAGCACCTGAATTTCCTGTGTTGTTCTACCTACCTCCCCCCCGCCTCCCCATTAAGTTCACACTAATTTCTGGTACAAAATGATACAGGTGTAAAAAGGAACACATATCCCTTATATTTTCAAGGGGAACTTTTCTGGTTCCAGAAGATATTCTGCATTTCTTGATGTACCATTAATTAAAATGGTCTTTGAAGTTGTGGTGAGACGTACACAAATAAAGAATCTGACTTCTGAATGAATGTCAACTGCTTCTGAAGCCCCAACACTGTTTTCAACACTGGTGTTGTCATGACACTCTAACCCTTTAAAAAGAATCAAAATGTGAATTAGGCTTAAAATGTGGTCTTGAGTTTTGTAGATCCTTTTATATCTATGATCTTTTAAATACTTTTAAAATTTCCAACCTAAATTTATGTGTTCATTTATCTTAGGTTGTTGTTGTACCAACATTGACCTTTAGTGTAATAGTCTCTCCCCCCCCGCGCCATGCTTACCTCCTTAAATATTTACAGAGCGTTTATTTATGCTCTCTGTCACTTTTGCGATGTTAAACAAACTCAGCTGTTTATCTTCCTTGTAAGATATGGGAGCTCATCAGTAGCTCTCCTGTGTACCTCCTTTTTAAGTATGAATTAATCTTTTGGGTTTTTTTTTTGGGGGGGGTGTGTGTTACAGGATACCAGAGTAACAGACAATACTTTAGAAAGGGTCCCACTAAATTGTTGAGCACTATATTGATGTTTCTTTTTTCTTAAAAATGTCTGTCTTGATAGCTGAGCACCTTCAGTTGCCATGGAAGGGTGTTTTTGCATCTTGTCCTGCACATGAGCATTCAAAGGGAAGAACAACATATTAAATTTGGTCATGGTTGGAAACTCTTTAATCATTGCGTTCAAGCTTATCTTGTTAAAAGAGCTGATGCCCTTTACTGAGCACTTAGACACACCTGCAAGCATAACAACATTTAAATATGCATTTAGTCTAAATATTTGATTTAATACTGCCACTAGAAGAAAACGCTTTTTGTAAATAGGGCCTAAATAAAAAATGGTCATTCTTGACCATTCATTTGGTCTGGCTGTTCTTAACAGAAAAGTGTTGATAAAGGGAAAGACCATCTTTCTTCAGGTATCTGACTTTTACCTCTTCCTCTGAAATTCTTGAGGAATAGGACAAACAAGTAGTGTCCAGGAAAAAAACCCTGATATTTTATTACAGAAGTTGTTTTAATTTGTAAATAAAAGCACTCTCCATTACTCTGTCATAAAACATCATATGATATTATGCAGTCTCTATTATTAATGTTACTTACCTATAGGTTAAACCATATCTTTGCTCTTATTCTTCCTGTGAAGCTCTGAATGCAGAGGATTAGTGAATTTAAGTTTTAAATACCACTGTAATAAATACCTTACTAAAAGGAAGTGACAATCTTGTGGTTAGATGGACTTTCTTCTCCATAAAAAAAAGCATGAAGCCCCAAAGAGAAGCAGAGCTTACTTTTGGAAATTTCTGTGGTAGAACTGAGGTCTAAAAGGTTCTGAATCTGTTTTAGCTTTCTGTTCCTGGCTTCCTCACAAATTTTTCCATAAATATAAAATACTTAGTTATGTTTTTAAATTAGTTGCTCAGTATGGGTTTTGTTCAACTCTGAAAGGCTTTGGTGCTCAATCCAGGTAGAGGGAAACCATCTGAGATAATGATGAGATTTCAGACATTAAATCTAGATGCACTTTTAAGATAGATACCCCCAGTTTATTCTTAAATAGGAAAAACAGCATTTACATTTTGAACTTTTCTTGCTCTTAATATCACAATTGTACTGCTAGAGATTAGAAAATCTTTTCTTCTGCTGCTAACAGCTGCAAATAAGTTAATCTCTGGGGAAAAATTTGGCTCCCACATTTGCAAAAAAAAAAAAAAAAGCCATCTGGTTCTAGGAGTCAACTGAGAAGTTTACTTCGAGGAGCAGGTTAGAAAAAAGGAGCCTTTCACTTTTCTGAGCTGCTAGCTCAGTTAGTGTGCACTGATTAAAAGCATCAGTTGCCAGGAGAATCTTGACTTGGAGGTCAGTGTGGAAAAATCCAAGTAGGGTAATAAAAGGGCCTGTTAATGCTGTGAGAATTCAGGCTTTTCCTGTTCAAGTACTTCAGGATTAGCTTCCAGAGCCTAGTTTGAAGCTGCCTCATGTTTTTTAACAGCATGTCCTAGAAGAGGGGAACTTGTAGGACCCTTGGTGCCCTTCGAAAGAACAAACGATACTGTTGCTGATTGCAGGATAAGCAGGAGTATTTCTGTGATATTGCTGATGTTTTGATCAAACTGGGTGCTTCTTTCTTTTTTTCTTTCTAAGATTCTACAAGTGGCTCTTAAAATCATTCTGAAATAGTGGATGTGGCTACCAGAATATCTGTAAAGGCTGAAGGGGAAGAGGAGGAGCCCTGTAACTAATGGGATTTATTTGAAAATTAGAAGCAGTAGAGGTGGTTGAACTGGGGCAACATCTGGAATTTCTTGAAAGATTTTGGATCGTGTAGATTAAAATTTCTGTTTACGTGCAGATATTGTTCTGTTGTGGCCTTCTACTTAGGCCTACCACAGACAACAAACATTCTTATCTTGGTTTTACTAGTCATGCCCATGACTTAGTTGGCAATAATAGGAACACCTGTTGTCATTTCCACCAGAGAGAAGAGCAGCCTGAGATACTTTCTAAAGGGGGTTGCTCAAGGCCAGGATTGAGATCTACTGGTTGGACAACATGATTGCCATGAACTGAACTGCCATGGTTCATATCTGTCCTGTAGCTGAAAGACTTCACGCTCTGGCATTGTCTGGCACCTGTTAGGAGTAATAATTCATGGGAAGGGACTGACTCTTCCTCCCTGCTTTCACACACAGTATAGCGATTTAAGTAATTTTTGATTATTATGCATTTTCAGGATGTGTTTGCCCATGGGTTTGCTTTTTTAAGATGATGAATTAAAATCAAACATTAGCAAGATTTAATAATACTTGGTAGTTTTATGAAATTGGCAACTTCTCTTGGACATTTGGGAGACCGTACAATGCTTTACTGCTAACTGCCACAGAGGATTGGCTTAGTGTTTCAGCCTTGTGCAAGTGGTTGCAGGCTGCTTTTCACCAAGTCTCTTACCCCGTGGAGAGAGTGAGTGAGCGAGCGCTTCGGTCTAGTAAACAGCTGCACGGTATTACAGTGATGCATACCACATATTCCTCGGCTTCCAAATGCTTGTGTACCAAATCTGTTCCAACACATGACTGAGATGTGTAATTTCTAGTAGTGAATTTCTCAGCTTTCTCAAGAAAGCAGAAAAGAAGTGTAATTGCTGGCTTTTATGTATGCTTTTAAAACATAAATTAGTTAAGTGTTACCTATTAATTCATCTCACCTGATGTCTTTTGCAAGGGCCCCCAGACTTCTTCCTTCCCTTGCAATCTAGTTCTACCTAGAAAAACAAGAAAGAAAACGTTTCTCGTGAGAATTGCTCAGCAATTACAGTGATTGTGTGAATAATATAATCTACAAAGAAATATTTTACACTTACGTGTATATTGGATTCGTATCGTATTTGTACACGTATTCGTATGCACGTGTGCATATACTGTTTGTACTAGTTATATAAAGGCCATCACATTTGGTTTGGGGATTTTCAAATGCATGATAGCTCTTTGCAGAAATCATCCTTTGAGTTAAGCAGCCAGCTCACGTGCACATATTACTTCTTTGTTTCCATTAAAGTCAAAGGCTTGTAGAGCCTCTTAGGAATTTAGGTAAGACTCTTGACAATAATGATAAAAGAAGAAAGTGGTCCAGATGTACTCTTTATGTACAGAAATATTTGAGGAATATTCTTTTCCTGAATGGCAACGTGGGTGTGTAAGATTCTGCTGAATTATCAAGCCATATAGTCCACCACTGTGCTTGAGATATGAGTGTCCTCTGTTATGTCGTCTCTGTATCTTGCTTGCTTATTGTGCATGGGGTGGGAAGGTCATGTGTTCAGAGCCCAGCAAAGCCTTGTGCTGCCCTGCTCCTTCACAAAAAGCATGTCTTCTGGCATCAGTGTGGTTCATGGGGGAAGAGTCATACCATCTAAGATTAGGAAAATTGATTTCCTTATACTCCATCTACGCATGGAGGGAGGAAAAGGCAGCTCAAAGGAGGAGCTGAATTTCACATAATTCGTGAATGCAGACTTTGCACACAACTTTTTCTAATATAGTGTCCTCTGTCTCTTTGGCATCCTTGGGGAGGGGAAATGGGACAAGACTGTGAGTGAGTCACCACCAGAAACTTTCGTACCTGTCAGACTGTGTGATTAATGTTGTAATAGCCCAGATGGTCTTTTGGTCTTTGATACTGAAGCCAGGGTGTGTATATGTGCCATAAGGAAACGTGGGACACACTTATTTTTAAAAGCAATAATAGAAAACAATACCACGGAAGCGCGGAGTTAAGTAGGCTTTCCTCTGGTTTATGTTTCATGAGGTAGTGTGTGTTCATCTTTTCAGTTGCTTAAATATAGCTTTGTGTTTTAATATTTGTCTGTCCTGAGTCTCAAGTAATATGTTTGAGACCTTGTACTCTGGAAATGATTGGTGAGCCAGCCCTCAAGTGTAAACTTAACTTCTACCAGTGAGTAAATTCTAATTTCAGTTGAATTTATAGCAGTTCACCAAATGAAATAAACTGTACTAGGACCAGGATTTCTGTTTTTTTTGGTTGGAGAAGTTTTGATCACTAAGATCTGAAGAGGAACAAATGTGGTGGAGTGACAAATCAAGTTGCAAAGATGCTAACAATGCTGTCTTGAATAGATTTAAGCAGAGCAGGCAGAGACTTAGATGTGACATAAATTGAGAATGACAAAAGAGTGTGGACCAGAATATGCTTTTCCTAGAGTGGTCAGTTTACTGCTTGCTGGAAATGTCTAATTTACTAAAATAGTTAATTGTTTGTGGACCACTCTTTATTATCCCCTTTGTTTGAATCCCATAGCCCTTTGTCAAGCAGTCAAAAGTGTTTCCATTGCTGAAGTGAAATGTGAATGTCCTGTAGGATATGACAGGGCATATGTGTGGAAGGTGATGGGGATGCAGGCATCCTGGTCAAGACCAACTCCGCTGCTTTAAGTAAAATTGGGAAAAACACATACGCAACTCAGAATTGGCTAAAGACATGCAGAAGTCAAATTTGTGTCCAGATTAGGGGCCCAAATGCCTAGGAAAGTAATATGCAAAACCCTACTGCAGGTCTAAGATTTGGTATTGTGGTTTTCTAGTGTGCATGGCTCTGGTGAACTGGCAGCACTTTTTCAAGGCCTATATACTAATTTAATTTCCTTTTGTATCTGGTTATTGTATTTTTTTTCCTGAAGTCACTGATTACTGGGATGATCTTTTGCCTGGTGTTTTAAGATCATCAAAAAGGTCTACTAGACTTTTTTTTCTTCCCTGATGCGAGTAATTTTTGGGCTGACAACTCTCAAACAAAATGTTCTGTGGAGCATTTCTAGTCTTGTATGTTGTCCCTGTAGCCATATATCATGCAGCTCAGAACTTGTTTGTTTGTTTAGTGATTCTCATTCTAATTTTGCTTGGGGCTATTCTTAATGAATGGAAAGCAAAATATCAGAATAGAGCAAAGGGTAAAGATCTGATGACAACCTGTGGAGTTGTGTTACATTCTGTTAATAATAGACACATAGGACTTAGTCTAGGAAAAATTATAATATAATCCAACAATATAACCAAATCCTGATTCATTGGGATATAAAAAGGTGCTCTTGGTTAAAATTGGGTAAAAGTAGAATTAACTCAGTCCATTTTGATGAAGACACTTTAAGTATCCCTGACACTTGCATAGCTAAGACTTCATCTACAGAATTTTAGGGGTAAATAAGTATAAAAGACCCAAACAGCTGTTGAGCATATGGCTTGTATTTTGGCATTGCTCTAATTGCCTGAATCTTAGAAAATTAGCATAAATGATTAGGTAGCTATTGAATGTATGTGTATATTTGTGATATAGTCTATGCGTGCGTGTGCTGACCTGAATTTTTTATTTTTATTTCTTTTCTCTGGAGAACATCTTGTTTATTTCTTTTCATGGCTCGCACTTAATACTCTTTTGATTGCAATATTATAAATAGCTTCAGCTAAATATATTTCTAAGGTATCCAGGTGAAAAACACATATTTATGTTGTGCTTTCTTGCAGGGGCTGGTGTTTTTTTCCTTTCTTGTGCTGAAGGAGAGCAGATCAGCTTTCTGTTCGACTGTATCGTCCGTGGCATCTCCCCGACGAAAGGCCCTTTTGGTTTGCGTCCAGTCCTACCAGGTTAATATAGGAAGTATAGAGTAACTGAGCAAAGTAGGAACTTGCCATGTTTAGCACTTATTGCTGTGATTGTAAGAGCAGCTTGCAGACACTAAGGGTGTAGAAAGTGCAAAGTGGTTTTCATTCTGAAATGTCACAGTACAGATTTATCAGTTGAACGTACCCAATTTCCACCTGCTGCTCTGGTTCATTCATATTTCTGGTGATATTGCTAACTTTAGCCTCCTCTTATTTAACAGTACTAAAACATGGCAATTTGAATTGAAAGGGACCCTAACCTTTATTTTTAAACTTACACAGTGCAACTTGGATCCATGTCTGCATAACTATTTTGATAGCTTAGTAGAAAACTTAACTTCTGGGGCATTCTAAGTTCATCCAAAATACTTAGAATTAAGTCTTCCCAACTTTAGAGAACTTTGTAAGGCTCCCACATCGCATTTCAGTTTTGCAGCCTGAGCTTATTTTCTGATGCGCAAGGATTAAATTCCTTTTCCTATTTCATGGTAAATGCTGCATGCACTGTAATGTTCAGAGAGGAAATTAGATGGCATCATAGTAAGACCTGTTGCCTTTTGACTTTAGCAGATGAAGAAATATAATATTGAGTTGGAATGACTCTGTCAAACAAGGCAAGAGTGTGGAAATGAGATTGCAGAAAAATACCTGTGAATTGGCAGTGGGATATAGTGGGAGTAGGCTACAAGAATGGTGAAGGATGAGGTGGGATTTGTGGGAAATACTTAGGGTTTCTGCTTAGGTGTTAGGCAGTTAATAGGTGTTTGACAGGGTTTTTTTGCTGTTACAAGATTGAGATAATTGCAGGAAGGAAATGTGATGGAAAAGATTAGATCTGGGTGCAAAACTTGTGAAAATAAATTATGAAAAGTTAGTTAAGATAAATGCAGTAGCCACAAGGCTCAGTTCATCTCTCCCTTCCCATAGTTGTAACATCGAAGTAAATAAAATAATCAAGCAGAATAGTGGTCAATAAAACCTCATTCTTCTTATAGTATGATCTGTGTGCATTCAACTAAGTGAAGTGTTAAAAAAGAAAGTAAACAACAAAAAACCAACAACAGAAACCCTCAAAACAGTGACAATACTTAAACCTTTGCTATCGAATGCATATTTTTCTGCATATCTAAAACTGTATTACACATACACAACTCCTAAATCTTTCATTTAATAAAAACTTTTATCCAGAAAAATAAGCCTATGAGCAACTATTCTGTCATCTCTTTTTAAATTTTTTTTTCAATTTTAGTTTTAGAAGGCACATTCTTTGAAAAATCTTTTTTTAGAGGCATGTAGAAGTAAATCTGCCTTGCCGTGTTAGTTATCAACTCTGGTGGTTATGCATTGTTATACATAGCCGCATAATGTATTCCCTTCCCTCCTTCAAGAGCTCTGCTCTCAATGAAATGCATAAAGTGGATGTGGAATATCCTGGGGATGATTTGGTGATTTTTGTAAGGGAAGACCTCTTTTCTGAAGGTCTTTTTCATTTGTTTTCTGTGCTTGATGTACTTGCCACTAAAATGAGGTGAAGATGAACTCAGCCACTTTGATTTCACCTTGTTTCCCTGGATAGGAGCAGTATTCTGTAGAGAATTGTGCTCACGTTCTTGCAGACTCCTCTGCAGACCTTTTCCAAGATACTTTAATCCCTCTAACTTATATTTCTCTGTATCTTTTACCCTTGTCTCTTCCAGTTTTTTGTCATGCCCTATGTAAGCACCCAAATTTTTGTTTTTTATGTTTTTTATGTTCTCCTTCATTTACATTTACATTTCCCATGCAGAAGCTTGCACAGACCTGTTTGAGGCACATGCACATGTGCAATAGTAGTGATTCATCCATAAACTAATTTTCTTTATCAAGTATTCTGTTACTCAGAATGTATTGTATTGCTTGAAAAGGTCAAGTCTCTACCAGCTGCATACTGTATCTGGCAAGAGTATTGAAGTTCATCCAACCTTTTGAAAGGATTAATTATTAAATAGATTAATCATCTGCATACTTCAGTAAACTAGATCAAAACTTCCAGGTTGGGGATTCTACCAAGAAGCCTCTAATCAATGTTATTCTTATTTACTGCAGTGCAGAATGCTATACAGCCTCAGCTGTGCTTTATATATGCAATGTTCTGCTTTTGTGTAATTTAAGAACTTTTATAGGAAGCAGCCTTCTCTCCACAATTTGCTATTTGAATTTGGCTTCTTGCTGTTGCCTGTACCTTTCCAACTTATACATGAAATATGCTTGACTAACTTAGGTATTTTCAAGAAATGAAAACACAAAGGGCAGCTGTACAGAGAAAAGAATATAATGTGGTGAAGCAAATGTCACATTGGCAGCGTTCTTGGATGCCAATACCCACAGAACAAATATAATCTAGAGACATTATGCATTCAACATCTGCTTAGCCTGTCTTTGGAAAAAGGGTAATGAATGAAGCCAGTGGCTTCATGTACAAACAACTCAGTCATATGGTTAAATAGAGTGCTGAAATATTTGTTAGCATGAAATTAATAGAAACTGGGTTGAAGAGGACTGGAAAATTACCAGTTTTCTTACTTTTACTTGCCATAGCAATTCATTAAACAAATGTAAACTGCCCAGTATCCAAAAGGAGTTTGTAAACTGCATGTGCAAGGTATATTTGCTCAAGTACAATATTCACATCTTCTTTTCAGGACTGTAGTTTTAAAACATATACCTTAATTCCTTAAAAGCTTGGTGTTCTTATAACATAGATATATGATTACTGTATGTATTTTATTATGCCATCTATAAAATATGTAATTAAAAGCTGTGCAGTGGAACTCATAAACTTGACTAACCATTGCAAGGTATCAAAATCTGGTCTAATCTCTCATAGCTGACCTGCTCTGAGCAGCAGGTTAAACTACAGAACTCCTGAGATCCCTTCCAACCTGAATTATTCTGTGACTTTTTGGAAATGGCTATCAAATGAATGTGAATATTCTCATGATAAAAATAATTCTATTTTTGTGTATATCCAAAATAAAACGGAAAAGGAAAAGAACATTCGATGTTTTACAGTTTACTACTGTGTGGTATTTATTTTGGGAGTCCATTAACTCTACAAAATTGCACCAAAATACTCCAATAGGTAGCTCCATTAGCAGATTGGTGGGTTTGATTTATTAAAGGTTGCATAATCAGGTCTCAAATTTAAGACATTACATTGAGTGGGAATGCAAAGGTAGTGTAGGCATCTGCAGATGTTTTTAGGCAGTGTAGTGTTTTAAATCAGATGCAAATGTGTGACAGATGTCTTTGGTTGGCTTGTTTTCCTCAGCTACTAGTTGCAAGATAATTGCTGTAATTGGTTACTTGCAATTTTCAACATTTTTTCTTGAGAAGTTACTTAGAAAACAGACCAGAGAATTTTATATTCTTGTCTTGGCAGAAGTCTAGGTATTGACAGAGTAATGAATCACTGATTGCATGGTTTGTAACCTATACTGAATTTGCATGCATATTATTTGAGAAATGTTTGTTTATCAGATGTGTGTTGAATTTCTTCTTTTCACTAGCAAAATTCATCTTGAATGCCAAACATGAACACAGCAAAGGCCCAACATCCGATCAGTGATATCTTTGATCAGTGGGCAGATCAGTACTCTCTAAATCTGGCTAAGGCTATGGGACAATCTAGTCCTGCAGGCTGGAAAGACCCCAAGTGTAATGGTGATATTCTTGACGCTCTCTTTTAATTTTGGAAGCATTTTCAGGCTGCTTTGTGACTGACTGGAGAGAGTGCAGTGCTGCTTGCTGAGAATCTATCTGATCCTCTTTCTTTTTGTTGAAGCTTGATACACCTTTGGCCATTGCAAGACAGCTCTGTGGCTGCCTTCTGCAGTATCTGTACCAAGTGGATCCTCCTCAAACTTTTAGGACATCTTTTCATTCCTCCAGACATCTTACAAGGTGTGGAGATGTTAGCATGAAGGTGAGGGTCCAGGCCTGATTTGCAAATGTGCCTACAGTTAGAAAGGAAGAAAGAAAGAAAGAAAGGAGAGATGTTCAGCCTAACTTATCTAATTTTGTTTAATGAAGTAATTAACCAATGTTGCATTTTAAAGATGCATATAATCAACGATATCTTAGGTCGCTGCTGACTTAACTTGATACAATACATTTTTTCCTGACAGGTGCTTACTGAACAACCCTGGAGCTTTGAATTACTGTGACACTTTATTCATATGTTACCAAAATATTTGAAATCTCCCACGATGAGCAGCTGATGAATATCCACCAATGTAATATAAAACTAAAATCTCCATCAGAGACATTTTTAGTCCAGCTAAATTTGATGTAATCCTTCCCCTTTGCCCCAAAGCAGCGTTTAAGAAGATTTCAACGATTGCCTCACACAAAAGATTTTTCTTCATAGCAAGGGATCCATTTTTGTTTGGAAAATGATCGAAACACTTTCTTAATTGAAGGGCCTGAGTGAATCTAACTGTCTAGATTCCATGGGATTAAATCACGTTATAGGATACGTTTGTTTAGCATTTGGGAAATGAAGATACTAATTGCTCTTAGAGTTGCTGGAGATACTGTAGGATGGTGTGTGGGCAGAAGCTGTCTGAACTTCCTTGGACAGCTGTCTCAGTACCGATCGTGCTGCTTGTGTCCTCCTGAGTTAGTAATATGGCAAATTACCACAGAGTTAATTAGAGGCTTGGTATTGTGCATGCACAAGGTATAGGATGATGCCAAGAAATCCAACTTTACTGTTGATCAACCCCTTGTTTTTACCATTTTTAGTCCATATTTCTACACTTACATGACAGGAGGTTGTAGGTTATGCCCTCCAGTAAGGACTGGTCTCTAAAAGGTGGCTGCCAGTGACTTCAGTCCTTAGTCTGATCTTGAAGCAAAAACTCCTGAATAGTGCTTGGTAGTCTGTAGCCAAAAATACTGGTATAAGAATCTGCTGCTTCTGGAGAATAGTATTGTGTGGTTTCCTATAGAAGTCTTACTTCTTAGCAGAGATTAAAGGCAAGACAAAGACTTCAGTAAGACTGATGGACAATTATTTTAAATATCTGCCTAAGACAGTAAGTTTATATATGTTTGGCAGGTTTTGAAGTTGTTTCTCTAGATATTTCCTAGTACATGCTGAGGAAGGATTCTTCTAATCAATCTTCCACAAAATTGGGCAATGAGCACATAACTGTGAACCCAATTTTATACACAGCTTTTATAGATAAGCAATCCTTAGGAGGAAGTTTAACAAAAAAATTATCAGTCCTGTTGGACAGACAGTATACCTAGACGTTTCATGTTGCGTGAAACCTGCTGTGTTCTGTAGCTCTGTGGCTTATAGGGAATTTGGCTTCTAGAAGCAATTGAACTTCTGAAATGCAAACTTACTGATTTGCTTCAGCTTCTCTCTGACCTCTCCATCTTGTATTTTATTATAGGCCATTTTTGCAAGATCAGTTGCTTGACCATTTAAAAAAAAATTATATCTTTTGCTGTAAGAGGGATATCAGTTACTAAAAACCTTATATTTGTGTATGTGCCCTAGTAACATTCTGAAAATGTGTATTTATTGAGTAATCATATTCTGAGGAAAGTGGAAAGACCTTTCCTACTGACAGTTCTTTGCTGTGCGAAGGGTTAGTGTCTGTTGCATCTTGGTTTGACTAATTTGCTGATCTGCTATGCCAACTTTATACTCAAAGTGCTTGTGGAACATCTTTGTTGAACATTTTTGGACATAAGGACTTTTAACTAGATACAGCAGAGTAACTGCAGCAGAGCACATTCAAAAACAGATTCAAGCAGCAGCCTGTAAACTGTATGCCACTGAGCAGATCCTTGCATAGACCTGCCTGGGTTGCACCATAGGTGCTGGTGGCCAAATCTTGTATTTTCCTTTGGCAGAGGTCCATATGGAAGCACTGGGGGTTTCGTTTGAGTAAGCAGTTACACAGGTTCGAACTAGTCGATGCCTAATACGAGTTGTATTGCAGGGGAGATAGGAATGGAGACCTAATAAACCATATCAAACTGTCTTCTTTTCTTTTCTTAAAGTTGTCTGGAAGGTGTCAGATACTGACATCAAGCACTGTTTGAGCTGGGAGGCACAGAGGTCACAGACCCTGTTTGTTGCAGGCTTTGTTGCCATGTCCCTGGTAGAATATCTTGGATTTCCAACATATGCTGTTATAGGACCGTGTGTGTGTCTGGCTTGTTCTGCTAATCTTATCCAGATTGCAGACTGCTAAAGATGGAAGCCCCCTCTACATGGGAGAGAAAGCTCAGCATTGTCGTTTCTGCTCCTGTGATGCACTTGGATCTATCCAGGGCAGATTGGAAAGTGAATATGGTTGGGGAGGAGAGATGTGGCAGCTTGTTTCTCAGGTAGCTAATAATATAGGGACTCCCATGGAGCTTCAGCTCACCTGGGAATGCTCCTTCCCCTGATTGTGAGCTTGCTTTGGCTGCTGTGTTGACAACATCAAAACCAAGTCTTTTAAAACTGAAAGACCTGGGACAAAAATGAAACTTTGATGACTAACTCAACCACAGCAATGTGTAGCCCTTTTCATGCTTTTTTTCTTCTTATTAAATGATTCAATGATTAAATATTTCTGTGGTGTGCTACTGCTACCCAGTTGATCAGATATACAAGAGCAGCGGTTGTGAGGTAGCTAATCTGTTTTATCTGTCATTAATTCCTTTCCTTATGTAATTAATAAGAGCTACTGAAACTTCTGATGATGAACAAGGTAGCAGACCATATCCTTTGCAACTGCTGAATATGACATGCTTGTCAGTGCTGTTTGAAGAAATCTGTAAGATATCTCTTGGGATAGTGGTTATGATTACTTCCAACATCTGCTTTTATTGTTGTGCTTGGCTGGAAAAAAATGGTTTAGAGGAAACTGGCCTGCTTTACTGATGAAAGTTCTCCACATTCTGTATAACTTCTGGTCTTTCTCTTTCTATTGGAATAGAAGGAATCTTCTTCAGTGAAGTAATTTCATCTGGAATGGCAAACTCAATAAAATGTATGGGGAAAATCCCCAATAGTACACTTTAGGAGTGATTTTTACCATTCTAAAATGTCTTGTATTAAACATGAAGACAGAGAGCCACAAGGTTGCTTATTTAATCTCTGACTTCTGGACTTAACGACCTTCTGAACATCAAACTTGAAAGCAATGTCTTTGCTTGTAAGTAAAGGTGATCACCTGTAAATAGGTGATCTGGATTGGAAAGTATCAGATAGTTTAATGAGTCTGAGTTTGTGATGTAGATGTTTAAATTTGTAGGATGAAAAATCTGGTCTTTGTCGATGATAAAATTCCCAATGATTTCCATGAAATCAAGACACATTTTACAGGTCACATATAAGTTTTCAATTCCTCTAGACCTGTTGGATGCTAACTGTCTCCGTAGCTATTGCCTTTGGTGCTGTGCTCTTCAGGGTTCTGTCCCTGATGGTAACTCTTACAGACATTGGGTATAAAGTCTGGCAGTCTTTGACACTTAAAATTATACCTTATAGTGTGGCATTTCTCTAGGATGTGCTTGAAGGCATATTGTCCCATATGTTTTCTGATCAGCATTTTCCCTCTCCTGTAGTGGAAGATCAAACATAAGAATAGAATATCTAACATAAGAAAGTGTCTTTTTTCCCCCTTCTTATTATATATTGTTTCTTCTTGTATATTTATTTATTTTCTGTTTCTTTTTAAAGATCCAAGTACAAATCCAGCCTATTCAGAAGAAAGATTGGCTCATGAAGCTTTGCAATTAGAAAAGCGCTTGAGCTTGCTGTCCCATACAAGTCGCCAGGGCAGTGGTGGTAAGAAATATCTTTAATTAAATAAAAATATATGGTGTTCCTTCCTTTGCAGGCTTTAGAAGTGAGCATATGTATATAATTATAAGATGCTGATCTTAAAAGAAAAATGATAAAGAAATGGTCAAGAGATTTGATTTGGCTGATGTTTGTTGTGCGGCAGTTCTTTAACAGCATTGTTTAAAGTCCATTGACATAGACTGGAGTTTTTCTACTGAGCAGAGTGAGGTTTGGACACTATCAACACAGGAAAATCTTTTAGTATGCTGAATCCTACTGAATTTGTGCCTGTGCAATTTCAAAAGGATTTTCTGCATCAAGTTTGATATCTGCTTAAATACTTGACTTGCTCCAGCCTGTGAGATGAACTGACTGGCATAGTTCACACATCAGGCTTACAGCAGATTTTTGTAGTAAAACCTAAGACTCCTGTGCTTTGGTTCTAAGTGTTGTTATTCTTGCTCTTCGTGGCGGTATCTGTGCATGTCCCTTCTGGAGCTCTTTATATATTTAAGTAGAATTGATGTCTAGCACTGGATTTGGAAAAGGGCCTATGACCTGAACTGCCATTTGAATTGTTTAATAACAGAAGTTAGATCTTCAAAACATTGGCTTTGCTCTTGACTCTAAAGCCTACAGGCCTTTTTAAGGCTTGTGAAGATCCTCAAGAGCTTAATTATGTGTTTCTATGCGTGTCCATGGCTACTTTAGTCTTGACACTGCTGACTGATGTGGTTTGTGACTAAAATTCCACTGAGACTTCCTGAGGTTTTTCTTAGTTAGCATATAACTACTAGACTTGACTAGATTGATGTAAAACAAATGAGACTTGATAGAGACGCATGCCTGGCTTTTTTATCCAGTCACTCTGGTTAGAAAGCATATGGCCCAACTTTGTATACATTCTCTGCTTGAGTTTACTTGAATTTACGACGTGATTCTGCTAAGAACATTGTTATCCTCAGAGAATGAGGAATCCTACAGTAAAACTTTAATATTCTGTTAGTTTTGCATAGGAAAATTAAATATTTGTGATTATGGGAGATATTATAACAATAAGACTGTCCCTGTAGGTTTGGTGGGAAGACATTTGCCTGAACCTGAAGATCTAGGTCCTGCCACTGCATTGGAGAACATGTAGCTCTACATAGTTAGAGCATTTTCTTCAAGATTGTGAGACTGGACTTCCCTTCCAGAGTTTTAAAGTGCCTAGAATATTTGTCTAAGAGAAGTGATTTCAGATAAATTCAACAGTTTTACATTTTCAATAAAAATAGATGGTTTTGTAAGCAGAATAACTTTATTTAACAAGTATATTTCTTCTTCTGAGCATGTTGGTGAGAAACAGACTAATATTTTTGTAATTTGTGCCTTCCATGTAAAGAGCTGTATAATTTAATCTCAGTAGTTACACTTACGCCGAGGTCACAAGTCAGTGTCATGCAGTGGGCGCTGGATGAAAAAGGATCAGATTTCATGGGATAAACATTGCTATTTTGTGATAGTATATATCAAGAATTACTCCATGAAGAGCAAGAGAATTGTTCTAAACTTTTCCCTCAACACCTGAGAATAGAAATAGCCTAGTAACACCAGAAGCTCAGGTCACAATTAGCGGTGGACCCTTCCTCTTTCTACACCATCTGGCAACTTATTGCCCAGGGTTTAAAATGAATTAAAATTAATACCTACAAAATGATCCTGCTGTCAGCCTTTGTTGACACGTTGGTTTTATTAAGAAGGAAGTCCATATTGTGGTCTGTGTGTGCCACTACAAGAAAGTGGGGCTTTTTGTTTGTTTGGTTGGTTTTGTGTATGTGTTTGTGTGATGCTTGTGTTTTTTCCTTATGCCCTTCCATGCCAATGTTTAATTTTTTTCTTCCATCTTCTTTCTTGGATAGCAGTAGTTAACTGTAAAAGTGGCCTTCCTGCAAGTATCAGTAAGGAAAAAAAAAATCTTGTGATATGTGCATAAATGAATCATGGAAGATCTTTTTGTATGTAGATATTTAAACACTTTTATAATAATAGTATTCTCATTTTTGTTTGTTACGGTGATGTGTTGTTGCATTTTGGTATTTTATTTTTGCGTTCTCTTTAACATTCACTTTGATGTCATTCAGATAAGATTTGAATAGAGAAGAACAGTACAAATAAGATAATAATTTGGTTGATTCAGCTCAAATAGAAACATGGAAATGTATTACATGGCTTTGAGTTACAGTAACAAGGTTTTCTTCGGAGCATCCTCAGCTATTCTGAGTGTGGGACTTTGTGACTATTCCCTGTGATTTAACATAGCAGTATCTAAAATAAAACCAATTAACTGTACAGAAGTAAAATATGGCTGAAAAGGGGAGAACTTGGTGCATAAACTCTAAAAATTTAGCCCCGAATGCATTATGTTCCACAATGTGGTAGGGTTATGGCAAGGTAACCTATGATTTTCATTTTCTTTTTCCCATAGGGATAGGAATTATTGCAGGAATTCTGGCTTTCTGACAGAAGTTACCCTTACAAAAAGCAGATGGAATCTCAGGGTCCTTTCTGTTTGTACATACTTGCCATGCTTCAGTCTGTCGATTGTGTTTTAAACATAGTTTGATGTGTTTTCTTCTTTTCTAGGAGATGATAGAAGTCTTTCAAGCTCATCTTCAGATACCAGCCACTCAGATGTTAGCGTTGGGAGCAGATTGACAATTTGGCCTGAACAGTCTTCAGCCAGCACTTCTCAAGAGAGTCACGGACTGGCAGCTGCAAAGGGAATTCATCTTGGGGAAGAAAAGACCCTTCCAGAAGGGGCACGTGGCACCACTAAACCGCCTCCAAAGCCCCTCCGATCCAGACAGCTACAAGAAATAGGTCGTCAGAGTTCTTCCGACAGTGGAATAGCTACTGGTAGTCACTCTTCTTACTCTGGAAGCTTCTCTTCCTATGCCGGGAGCTTGGACATTTGCCGTGGTGATGAGTTTGGATCATTGCTAAGCCTGACATTGAACTTTCCTTCGGATCAGAATTTATGTACTTGTCCTCACAGTGAGCCCCAGAGAGGTGCGGGGTCAGAGTATCAGGTTCCCAGCTCTCTCAGACACATTTACGATATACCCAGGAGTTTGTTACAGGCAGCTTCTAAAGATGCGCAACCAAAGAGTGCAGATTCCATGTTACCCAAGGACCAGGCCCTGTCACCTCAAGGTGCTAGTGACCCAAAACTGCTACTACCACACTTGGAAGCACGGAGGGTACCTGAGCACAGCCAGGACAGAGGGAGGCCTTCATCCTTACTCACAGAAAGCACCAAGGACTCACGTGATGAGAAATATGCGGATTTTGTTTCGAGGTGGTCAGACACAAAACCACAAGGACAGGTGTCAGACTCCAAAAGTAGTGAGTTGTCACCACCTAGTGGGGCCTCAGCTGACCCCTATGACACATGTAGCCCCCACCTTGGGATGACAAGAGCTCTTTTTTCAGCTTGTCCAATCTGTGGTGGACTAAAGGTAAATACCTAACCATGAGCAGATGCTAACAAGCCTTACTTAACAGAGCATGCTTAATTTAAAACGACTTAAGTTGCAAGTCATAAATACTATTGTTTCCTTTATAATTTGAACAGATAATAACTTTTGTGTTGCTTACGCTCAAGTTGAGAGGTTTAGCACACAGTTTCCTCAAAATCTGTGCCTGATCAAGAAAACACTGAACAATATAGGCCATCAATCATTAGTTTTAAGTTGGCCAGTTTTGGGTTTGGGTGTATGTGAGCAGCTTACAGTGAGAGAAGCTTTACAGGCACAGAGAGCTGAATTTGTCATATAATAGTAATTTAGCATTAAGGACATTGATCTTACTGCTGGTATTTCAAAAGAAGAAAGAAGGGAAACCAAATAGTATGTGCTGCTCTTTAGGTGACCACAGTACATATTTTTTTAAATTTTATTGATGTTTTTCTTTTCTTTATCTTTGTAGTTTGAGCATGTCTTGCACAAGAAGCCAGATTAATGAAGCTTCTCACTGGGGAAAGAGAAGATACTCAAATTGGCGTGGCAATCCATAGCAGATCAGATAATCCAGTGTTATATTTATAACTGGCCAAACTTTAGAGGAGGTGTACAAAAGCTCATTAGTGTACACCAGGACAGAGTATTTGCAGGAAAAAAATATTTTTGATCACCAGTCACATAAAAGCTTAAAATCTGAAGCATGGAGATTCCTATGCCGTTCTAAACACATTTGCCATTATCTGTTACTATAACTGATATACCCATAAATTCTTTTTGAACACTGCTAAATTCTTGTCTTTTTATGGCAGTAAGCTTTATACATTAATTGTACACTGCATGGATGAAATATGTCTGTTTTTACCTATTCTGGAGAAGACTTTTTTGGGTGAATGTGTTTGTTGAACTAGAAGAAAGTAAAGCTGTTTGTGGTGTTAGCTGTTGAAAGGCTGTGAAGGTTAGAGAGAGTGCTCAAGTTAGGGAATGTGTGAAGTAGGGATTGAGCAACAGAGACTTTTGTTGGAGGAATTAAGTATTGCAATTGAAGTGTGTATGTTTTAATTGAGCATGTGGGATTACATAGATCACGGCTATGAAAAGGGCTTGAGTGTACAGTATGTTATAAAAGAAAAATTAAAATATTATAAACTTGGGGGATTATTTTCTTCTCATGAGGCATTTCATGCATTTGCACCATTGACTGCCTTCATGGTTCTGAAAACTAGAAAATGCTGTCTGCCTGAGGCACTTGTATAGCCTCTGTAACAGCACCTTGGGCGTTACTTTGCAGCATTTTGGGAAGTAGGAAGGCACTGGTGTGACAGGCTAAGGTTGTGTCTACACTGATCATTAGGATCAGTGTTCTTCCAAGGCCATCCTTGCCAGCTATCTGCACCAAAGGCCCTCACTAGCCCCCTAACCTAATTCTGAAAACTTGGCTGGGTGCAAGGCCTGAGATTCAGCCTTTCACTTGTTTTTATTGCAGAGCAGGCAGCAGGGTGCACAGCATTGGATCTGCTGCTGCCTTCCTGTGTCTGCTGCCTGTCGTTAGAAGGAAGTTGGGAAAAAAGGCACAAGACTGATTCCTAGAAGGGAACTGCTCTGCAATTGGAAATTTCCAAGGTGGCTTTGTTATGTGCTGCGAGGAAAGAATTAGTTAAGGTACAGTTAGCTCACATGGTCTAAATGTTTCTGGGTGATCTGAATTGTCAGTTTAGACCTGAATTTATCAAAGTTTACCCTGGACATCTGTGTCAGATAGGAAGCTAAAAGCGAGTATTCCACTGTGTATCTTCAAAGCCATTAAAGGCTAAATTATGTCACTCCTTCTTTAACTGCCTGTTGGCCCCAACAACATAAACGCCCACATCTTTTATTGCAAAGTGATGTCAGGTTTCATGGTGTTTCTAGTTGCCCTAATAATGTCAGTTGGCAAGAATTTCAGGAATTGTCAATAATTAAACAAATTTAGTGAGAGAAACAGTGGTGCAACACTCTTACTAACACTTGTTTTAGCATAACATGCACATCTGCTTCTTATCTTTTTTTTTTCCTACCCATTTGTAAGCATTTGGGAAAGAACTCTCATTAAATGGAATGATTCATGGTTTTGTTTTTACTTTTGAAAGAAAAAATAACCTTTTGATACATTGTCCTGAACTGTCAAGAGGAGTTATTTTAGCAGTGTTTAATGGACACCATCTTTGGCTTTTCTTGTGACGAATACCGTGAAAGCACAAATCCATATGTTGTAACTAAAAAAATAATTCTTATTCCTTGTGCTCTGAACAGAATATGTTTAAATTGCAGTTAGGCCCAGGAGGAGTTGATTTATGGATTAATGAAGACACCAGGTTTTAACGTTCATTCAAATTCATGTTCACATGGTTTTAGTGTGCCAGCGTTTGGAGTTCCTTTGCAATTTCAAGTTAAGCTGTTAATTAAATTATGTTGATGGTTTTTAAATGGCTACTATTTAAAGTGAGTGAGTGACCTGAATAGAGGAGAGTCTACAGCAGTTATAAAGGATATAAGCATTGGTTTGTTTTCTGCTCTATATGTAAACTTTGGCAAATCGAGGTTAGATTTGGGCATGCTGTCTGTGTGTGTTGGAGTTCAGCATGTGAAGAGTTGGGGGACAGGTTGCAGGATGAAGACATGCATATGTGGAAGGCATGGTGGCGTTCGTCATTAGGATTGACTTGGTTAAGAACCACCTGCTCCACTAATGACAAGGATGATGACGAACATAGGGAGAACATACTCTGGGAAAGTGCCAAGGTTCAAACAGAAAATAGGGCAAGGAAGCCTTTCTGTTTCACTTTGGATGAAGAATAGAACCAGCATGAATAAAGTCACTAAATATTGCTTCTATTATTTCTATATTGTATTTCATTTTAGACATTGGGGATTAATAAGCAAGCATGCAGGGTGTTTTGCTTTCTGTTGTATGTTACTGTAGTGTGCTCAAGATGTCCTTCTCTACAAACTTCACAAGGTGTGCCTTTGCTATGTAATTTTTGCCTAGGTGATTTCAGTGCTATAGATATTGCAGAGATGAATTCTTTGTGTATTGTAAGTGTATTTTGAGCTCAGAATGTTGGATTGTTATGGGATTCTGAGTAAGCTGTAGAGATTTATTATTAGACTTTACTTATATTTTCAACTACTTAGATAATACTAATTTGATGAACAGAATTTTACTGTACGCTTGTTGCTCTGTAACTTCATTTGATGCTATAGTTTGAGAAATTATGTCAACCTTTTTTATAGGGTGTCTTTTTTTTTACACCACCATTGTCTGTAAATTTTCATAGAAGTCTGAAAAATAAAATTATTTTCCAACTGTTTTTGTCCTTTTCCATCTGACAAGTACTGGCTTTAGTTTTGCTTTGCTTTTTGTCCCCTGACCCTCATCGTCTTGCAAGTTGAATTAATACGGCTGTCTCTTCACACTATTTAGTGTTATACTCAAATCACTGTTGACAGCTTGAAATGTGCCTATTAGTAGGAATGACTTTTATGTATTTCTAGCTCACCCTAAACTCATATTTATGTCAGTGGGAGTTCTTATGTATGTAGAAATATAGGCTTGATTACTGCTTTGGTAGTTAACTTGCCATGATAGAGGAGAAAAGAAAGTGTCAGTTTGTGTGTGGCTGTTATGATTAATCCTGTACTGATATTCATCCACCTACTTCAGTTTATCATTTAAAAATACTAAAGCCTTCTTGGGGGCAATGATCCAAAATTAGGAGCTGGTCTATCCAAATCTTCCATGAGGTACTTATATAGTTCCTGCTATCACAGTAACTATGCCTCAAGCATTGAATCTCCCAGCGTATCTGTAGTAAGAGGAAATATGGGAATGGTGTGGTCACGATGCACAAAAGAGTTTAGAGGTTTTGTCAGGTAGCAGGATCCACAGCTCTGAGTGGCTAAGAACCCTTCCCTGCACAATATAGGGAGATCTGGTACCTGCTTCGGGGGAATGTAGATCTTGGTTTAAGGGGGGAGTTGCTTTGATTAGGAAATTTACCTCTTTTAGTCTGTTCTGGAGAAAGAATGCTTTATTTTGCATTACAACTTTAAGAGAAGGCATGTGCATGTCTGTACTGTGCTCCTTGAGGAGGCACTTTACTCAGTATATCTAATCATACAGCACCAGGTCCCTGAAGGGCTTGTTAATCACATGCAACCTTTTGTGAGTGCAGTGTCTCTGGGTAGATCTAGATCTACTATGAATATCTGTGTTTCCCTTGTGCATTGTAGTCCAGGCAGAGACAAGCCTAGAGTGAAGCAAGGCTGATGTGTCCTCAGGCAGAGAAGGGGCTTGAACTCTAAAGAATATCTTGCACTGAGGTCTGTTTTGTGGTCTTGCCTGGACTGATTCAGCCAAGGTCATGAACAGCCTGTAACTGGGTTGGGAATACAGCCTTCATCTCCCAAGTCCTGTACAAAACCCTTAACACTGCATTTAGCCAGTGTGTCTCCTTTCATTGTACACACTGCTTTTGAAACTGGTAAAAGAGAAGGCCTATGACAAACTTTTTAGCAGGGCCTGTTGCAATAGAACAAGGGGTAATGGTTTTAAACTAAAAGAGGATAGATTTAGATGAGATATGAAGAAGAAATTTTTCACAGTGAGGGTGGTGAAACCCTGGCACAGGTTGCCCAGAGAGGTGGTAGACGCCCCATCCCTGGCAACATTCCAGGTCAGGTTGGACGGGGCTTTGAGCAACCTGATCCAGTTGGAGATGTCCCTGCTCCTTGGAGGGGGGTTGGACTAGAGGACCTTTGAAGGTCCCTTCCAATCCAAACCCTTCTATGATTCTATAAGGTGTAAACTTTGGCAGTAAAACCCAAGAAATAGTGTCTGCGGACTACATTGCCACATTCATGTAACTGAGAATGTTTTCTTTTTTTTGGCTTTTAATTAGGTACTTTTATAATGTAGTATTAAACCAGATACTAAAGAAATCATGATATATTGTTATATACAACTTTAACGTAGCTATTTTTTTTCTGTTGGAGCTATTACCTCTTCCCCCATGAGACTGAACACCTTATGTGTTTAACTTACAGTGTGTTTATTTTCCTGCTCTCTCTGAGAGTATAGGAACACAATTATTAGTAATTACACACCCTTTACATCTCTTTTCAAAGATTTTTTTTTTCATTATTGATGTGTGATGCTGTAACATTTTATGCTTCCTCCCACCTTCAGAAAAGCTACAGGCTGTCTAAATTCTCCGCTGAGAAGGATGCATTTGTCATCTTCTACAGCATTTTTTCTACTTGTATTTCTGCTCTAATTTCAGAGCTCTGGGCAGTTAGGCAACATACACACTGTCAAAACTGTAACAGGGACAGTTTGCACCTCAGAGGAATGTGGAAGTCAGTTGTCAGTATTACTGACGTGAGTGGCAGTGTGTTTGTGAGGCTCTTGTATGCTTTGATGACCGCGGATTCTGGATACTATTGGCTTTTGGCATTAGTTAGAAAACTTGCATTTGTGCTCTCTTCTTTTAAGATTTAATTCCAACTGTTTTTCTTTAAGTCTCGACTGTGATATATTAACCTGCAGTGAGGTGCATCTTCCGTAACATGTATCACCACTAAATGAGGTGACTGCACTGGACAATGATTTGACAATCTGGCATTTTACTTATATTCCAGTTATTGTAAAAGGCTCTGAAATTTTTACAATAAAATAGTGTTATTTTGGGGCTTTTCACAGATTCAAAGGACTCTTTAAAACCACCAATTTCCCCGCAATACCTTTCTGAAATCAAAGAAATCCTTGATCATTGTTGGCCTTGACAATGAAATACAGTCACTTCTGGAGGTAGTTATGCTGACAAAAGCACACAGCACTGTGCAAATCAAAGATTGGAGCAAAAGTATGTTCTCCAGTTGAAACTGGCAGAGGAAAGGGATATAAAAGAGGTGGGTGTAGTGTCAGGTTTAGAGCTTGACTTGTTTTCCTTTTTGTAGTTTTGGCCAGGAACCCAAGTCTATCACAGAGGTAACTCCCATCCTCTTACTAAGGTGCTGTTGGGTCTGCTTATGCACTGTGCTAAGACGTTCGTTGCTTATCAGCAGTTCACAGAGGAAGGAAGATTTTTTTTTTTCTTCATAGTTTACCACTGCTATATTGTACAATATTATGATGCTTCTTGGCAATAGGCTTTACTCACAGATAATCAAGAAAAGACTCAGCTTCCTTTTACTTTGCTGTTGCTGGTAAGGGCTCATATAAGTGACCTGGCTCTCCAAAACTCTTGGTGGAAGTCACTTAATGGGTATGACTTTAGATTTGAGACATCACAGTAAGGTACAAGACATGCCAACCCTACTAGAGCTGTGCAGATGTGACTTGCTTTTGGCACTGTAGGAGGCTGCCTTACCTCTTATCTGAAAAATGGTACTGAGGGTATTCTCCATCTATCATGAAAGAATCTCCACAGCATTTGTGCTAAAAATAAAGGTTCTAATCTGAATTCAGAATAATAACTAAGCTCTCAGCACTTCTTGGGATCAGGCACTAAGTGGAACAGATAGCCTATGGTCTGTAATCGGAAAAGAAGTGCCTGCCACAGAAGCACTGGTAAGTGAAATGCTATTAATAATGTCGAGAAAAGAGAGCACTTTCCTGTGTGAGGGAACGTAGACAACATAGCTCAGCAGAATTAGTTCTTCTGTACTAAATAGAAACGTTGCTGGATTGCTTTTCTGTCAGAGCGCCAGTGAAGATATTAATAAACCATGGTATCGATCTTTTATACCCATCAGAATGAACAAATGGGAAAACCTACTTCCTCCCCTAAATACAATCAAGCTGGATAACAGCTTTTATTATTACTACAACTGAAAGCTACTACTTCCTCTCTTGGGAGCCATAGGTTTTCTGAAGAGAGAGAAAGAAATGTTTTGAAAGAGGATGAGTCTGACAATAAAAGCTGGAAAAAATTACTCCTTTTAGAACGTAAGGTTGGTGGTGTATTTGTATTTGATCCAGTTGTAAAGAGACTCATCAGATTGCTTGGAACGTGGCCAATGGAAAATGGAAGGGTTTTTTTTCTGGTTTTCTGTCTTTTTCTGAACAGAAATCCATTTCTTTCTGGAAAAATCCTACAGAATCCTATAAAGTATTATCAGACACTTTCTATCTTCATTTTCTAAATGGGAGAAAGTAGAATTCACCTGCACGGGAAGAAACCACAGAAAGAGATTAGGAAAGCCTGGATTACATTGAGCTGAATTGAGAGGGAAACAGATAATTCCAGTAGCAGCCCTGGATTAAGATTCTTAGGTTTGATTCCCATGTTTTTCATCATCTTCTGCAAGATCATAAACAAAGTTATTTAAAAAACCCCTCAATTAGTTGACTTGCATTTCTGCAAAATGTCTGTAATATCTACCAACATTAGGTTTTCCAGATCATGGATTTAAGGTGGCTATGCAGACAATATTCTGTTTTGATTAACAGTCACTGATATCAAAGTAATTGCTCAGAAGGAACTGGTGAGTGTCAGTAGGACAGCAATCATTTGGATGGGATATCTGAAGGGTTGACAGCAGCTCACTGTGAGTAGGTGAGAGGATTGAAAATAGATGCTCAGTAGGGATGTGACCTTTCCTGCCAATCCTTTTTGACAGAGCCACTTAAAACTGGAACTATGCAAATTAGAAGGGTGAAATGCGTTCCAATGAAGTTACACAAACTGTGCTTAAATTTGTCCACAACCCATGACAAGACATGTGAGTGGAATTCATTTTTGGTAATTCTAGATACCCAATATACTTATTACTTCAATATATCTATGGAATTGCTTTCAGTCTGGCTGATAATATCCCATATGGACTTGTAACCAGATTAGATCCTTAAGGGATCAGCTGTCTATAGAGACTGTAATGAAGGCAAATTCTGTTTCTAATATAACTGTGCAACCCTATACCAAGTTGTATTACTTCATTCATAAAGAGCAAATATTTTTTCCTAACATTGGCTTAGTAAGTTTTAATAATATGGTAACAACATCTTCATATGGGTAATGGGATTCTGGCATTTGTTAGCAAGAAAATGGCAAGTTTGGCAACAAATCCACTGAATAGAAAATTGTTTATTACCTGCTCCACAAAAAAATACACTGAAACCAATTTGAGGAATGAACCACTGAAGAATATTTCTATGTTCAGAACAGAATGAATACTTCCCAGAGGCAGGAGGGTTAGAGGGTCAGCCATTCTGGTATAGAAATGCCTGCCAAACAGTTTTCAGGATGGACTGTTTTAAAGTTGCCGTGTGGTTTTATGTATTGCTTTGTTATGCACAGTTATGAATGATTCTGCTGAAACGCTAGGGAACATGTCTAGAGAAGAAAAGAAAGGCAATTCTGAAAAAGTCCACATAGCAGAGACTAGGAGAGAGGGGTTGATTTCTTTGGACCTCAGGAAACCCAGAAGAAATCCATGCTGAACTTCGGTGGTCTTGCCCTGCTGGGCTTAGTGTTGATGCATTTTACAAACCCGCATGCTGTGCTATAAAGGTCGTTGTCCAATGCAGACTCCTGGCAGGAATTTGTGATGGCAAAGGGCAGATGATGGTGTTTTGGGCACTGTCTCACTTTAAATAGGAGGAGAATCCCAGGGTGTGCAAGAGAGGTAAGAAGCTTGATATTTGGACTGATATGGGAATTTTGTGTTATGATTTTATTGTTGTGGCTCTGAGCAGCTTACCTCAGCCTGTCTATTTGTGTATTATCTGTATCTGGGTAATGTTTACTTCCCAAGGCTGTTGTCTGCACTGATGGGATGGTGTTTCTACAGCACTTTGGATGTGGACAATTCTATTGAAGTACTAAAGATGATACCAAATGTGATGTTTTCCAGGCTGCAGTGAGAGAGCCAGAAAGTTGTTTGCCTTTCAAGTGAACTGTGGACAGAAAAGGAACTCATTAATAAGAGTTACTAACGAAGAAAATCAACCTGCCAGGATGGAGCAGCTGCTCTACAAATTTTTATTTTTTAATGCTGGGAAGTCTATCACTAATTTTTATAACTTCAACAAATGGTTCAAAATAATTTTCTATTAAGTGAAAGATCACAGAGCAGTGGCTCTGAATCCATTATTTCAACAGATTTTGTTTTTGTGTGAAATTGAGCTTGAAGAATGGTGTCTTTCAAGAACTGCAGAGTTACTGGAAAGAAGATATTAATGCAGCAACCTTTACACTCAGTGGATTCAGAAAGTCTACAGCTGAGGACATGGCAGTTGCAAATCCGTTCTTTCTAAGCATGGGATTAGCCTGAGGGTTGAACAGTTTTTTAACATTTAGAAAGGACCAAGATATCAAGAAGATGCTTGAGGATATGACTGAAAATCAAGCCAAGTTGTAACAACAGAAGAAGAAAAGAAAAACTTAATTGCATTATGTTTTCTTCATGTATTCTTTCCTTAAATCCTTCTCGTGAAGCACATGGCATCAAATCTAAAATTGCAAATTTTTTTGATGTAATGATTTTTTTTTTTTTTTTTTTTGAGGTCAAAACCCCTTTTGCCTGAATAGATGTTAGGTAAAACTCTGAGCCCTTCCCAAGTAAGAGCTGTGAAAGCAGATGACCACAGGGAACTTCTGGAGCAGTTCAAGCTGTCTGAGGATCTGCAGTTAAGTATTTCAGCTAGTCAATTGTCCCATCTTAAGTAAGTAGATACTCACTGTTGAGTTTCTTTGTTGCTGGCTGAACTCAGCTTGAAGCATACGAACTCTTTGTCAGAACTAAAGTGACACAATGAAACCTTAAAGTTACTGTGCCTCAGCAACTGAGCAAATCTTTTTTACAGTGTAAAAAATGCTCTTTACCCCACTTTTTACCAGTTACACACAACCTTTTCTGTTCCGTTCCTAAATGACATTGTGGAGGAATTATTATTATATGATAAATAACATTTAGAATCTTGAAGAGTCGCCTGAAAAGCTCTTACTTGCTTCAGGGAGTAATTCAACCCATGGGTGTAGGACAGGAGTGTGGGGAAAAATGTTACGTGGACTTACTGTTGTTTTTCCATCCCCTCTGCTTCAGCTCCAGTGACGTTCGAGGCACCAGTATGTCTGTAACAACACATAATTTTTGCATCTGTGTAGAAGTTAGACTGAGCTTCCTCGGGTGGGATGGGGATGTTAAGATCAAAACAAGTGGCTGTTAATGTGATCCATGTGACAAATGACAGCCAGGATGGCGTGAGTGAATACCAGAGTCCTACATAGAGATTCCAGGCTGCACTAAGGTGCCTTTACGGCACACAAGCTCTGCTCTTATGTCTTCCTTGGTGTCGTCATCTCTGTATTTCCATGTTTCCTTTCCTAAAGCAGGGTAGATGAAAGCAAGCAGTCCTCTAGACTTTCTCTGAAGCAGTCCAATCCCACACAAGTCCAAAGGGTAGATGGAAAAGGGGCTTTAAAGTTGACTTTGTGCTCCTAAGTCTTGTCACATGAGGATATCGGGCTATTTGCAGTATAAACTGCAGCAGCCAGCTGTCAATCAACTGAAAAGACTGTTTCAACAGCTGGGAATCAATGGGACAGGAACTCTGGCTGCGTTCCCTCTCCCCTGGCCACATCCTCTGCAGTAGTCTGGATTCTGTGGAATCCTCTGCTAATTCAATGCTGATTGGAAGCAATTTTGAATGTACAAGAAATTCGAGCCCGGAAAATATTAAGGAAATATAAACCTTTTCCAGATCTGGTTTATTACAAGGACGGAGAAGTGCTAAGTGGGCTATATCAGGGCTAGTAACTGTATACTTGAATCCTCTGTAGCACTAGGAAAACATTTCCAGAAGAAGGTTGCTAATTCAGCTCATTCCTTGAGACACAAAGTCAAGCAGAATACACGTGCTATGGAGATAACTGCTATGGAAAGCTTTGGAAAACTACAGAAATAATTATACCTAATAATTTATAGCAGTGCGTTCTGACAGAGGAGAAGCCTGTGAGCAGCCCCCATGCACAGTTAAGTATCTGTATCCTTTGACGCTGTGCAGCTTAATTATAGTTTCACTACCTTTGACAAACCATAATTTTGGTGATGGGCTGGGGATAAAGGAAAACACTTTTACTATTTTGAGCTTTCTCTCCCTTATTTGTCCTTCTAGTTCCATTTGTTTCTAATGATGATCGTTGATAATCTTGGTAATAATTTCTTTTCTGGGAGAAGTTGACTAACCTTAGCTGTAAATGTGAGGTTGAAAAAGAAGGACAATGGATGTGAAGATGATATTGCAAGGCTTTCATTTTTTATTCTTCATAGGCTCATAATTAAGCCATTCTAGTTCTCTCTGTGTGGAGCAGGATGCACAGGTTATAACAAGGATTCTTTTCTTCATGTCTTTATGTGGAATGGGCTGGAAGGAAGGAATCAAATAACTAGTCTAATGTAAATTGGCAGAGCTCCATCAGCTACAAAACAGGCCCAAGTGTATTTTTAGTGCACGCACAAGCTAAGCTCTCACTGAGGAACAACACTCTTTGGGGGAAGTAGAAGAAGGAACAGGCTTTTCTTAGGGCAGTCCCTGGGTGAATGTTTCAAAATGGTGATTACAGCTTAACATAAACTTTCTCTATCTCTAAGAATCTGTAGAGGTACACTTAATTCGTCTCTAACATTCAAAATTTCACTCTGCCAGCTTTTGAAATATTTCCACATTTGAGCCCCTCTGTGTTTACTGTTTGTCACTGTAGCTGTGGCGTTGTAGTTAAATTCTTTATTTGCAAAAAAATTCCCTTTTCTTCATGAAAAGATGACTTGGATTTAAAGTCTCATTGCAAGCAGAAGAATTCAGTAAAAGGGATACTTTATGCAATTTTGTGTAACTGGTGGAATTAATTTTCTGTTAATCAGAAACTTTTTGACAAGAATAGTTGTGATCAGTTAGGATCCTTGTCAGTACAGTGGCACAAGAGCTATTTTTCATTGAAAAGTGTATAAAATCTCTTATGCACGTTGGTTGAATCTCATCCCCTTTCCTCATCAGAGAAGGAATGTCTCAGTGTCAAGACATGAATGGGTTATTGGACCTTTTGTCTTGCATGTCTCTTCTGGTGTAAATTTGCCATAAATCACTCCTTTGGTAATCAAGAGAACAAGGATATCTGAATCCCTTTGTGAGTCCATGTGTGCATATGTGTATGTATTAATGATTGTCCCTTTCATTTATTTTCAGTCTTTCCAAGCTTTCTGCTAAACAGTACTTTTGTATTGACTTCCAAAATCTTGAAATGGGCTAACGCTCCTGCTGCAGCAGAACTCTGTTGTGTTTGCTGGGATGTGCTATTCTAAGAAAATGTAGAACAACACTTCCCATTTGACAAGCCCTCCTAATTTCACGGGTATTTCTGCAGTACTGAGGTGCTCAGCGGTGGCACGGTTAGTCTTGTGAACTTTAAAATACAAAGGGCATGGATCGCGTGAGGTGTGGCATCCAGTCTATGTGCACCTTGCCTCTCCTGTTTCTTTTACATGCTGAGCACGGCGAATGAGATGAGAACACCACGCTGCTTATTTGCACAGTAGAGTCAAGTCTGCTGTTACTCGTACCTGTTTGGGCCCCATCCGAGCCGTATTTTCCATGGTACAGTAGCTTTGCTGGAGTCTCTGCCGTGAGCGGTGTTCACTTGGTGCAGAACGAGTAGAAATTAACAGATCTGTTGTACAGGGAAGTTCAGACTAGCAAATGTGGGGAAACGGAGTATATTTTAAGTACTAAATGTTCTTGTAGTAGTGTAATGCTACCCCCTGTTGGAAATTGGAATATATGGAATATAAACGGGAATACCTGCAACTGAAGCCTCTTTGGCTTTGTGTAGATGGCTTTGTTTCCACTGCACTTGATAGGACCTCAGAGGTGCCAGTCTCTATTTAAAAGAAAAGGAAAAGAAAGAAAAGGAAAAGGAAAAAAAAGGAAAAGGAAAATATTTTTTGGCATAAATATAAAAGATGTTTCCCCCCCAGTTATCAGAACTGAATTAAGTTTAAAATAATCTTTTCATGTTAAAACACAGCTGTAGGCATAAGTGCCTGCAATTTTACCGTTTTTCTGTAAGAATACGAATGTATAACTTACTATAGTTAATGCTGATTTTTATTGTTCGTAAACATCTATTTATCTGTAAAGGCCTTACTACTTCTAAGAGAGAAACACATCCTGTCTTTTTGCGTGGCTAATGCTACTTTATGCACTATTATTCAGCTGTATTATGAGTAACAGCACTTGTGTTCACCTGTGAAAATGTGAATGGTTAAAGCGATGCTGCGGGTGCACTGCTGAACCTTCAACAGCCGGGACAAGGGTGTGTTTGAACTCTTTTGCTTAAGTGTTACAGATGGAGTTTCTGTATGTTCCTTTGGAGATGGAGATGTGGTTTAACTAACAAGAGCCTAGCTGAGTAAGGCTCTGGAAAAGGGAATGTAATGTTGCTATGAAAACATCTCTAAAAACTTGACAACACTATCATGAATTAGAAAATCTGCTGCATGTTTTACACTTAAATTAAAAATTGTTCATTTTCATAAAATTCCAGAATAGAACTTCTGCTACTGTAAATCATGACAGCTCAACCCAGGAGCTAGGGGGAAGGCAATGTGCCTGATTTTTATTACCTGGAGGAATTGGCTGTCTATATTTTGGCCATAGGAATATATGATACACTGAATTTAAGATTGTATTTGCTCTGGATCTTAGACCGGAATACTTCTGAAGAGGAATCTCATAGCTGGAGAAAAAAAAGTTATCATTTCTGAGCTCAGTGTATTTGATGGTTTATTTTAATGGCAATTGTGTAAAGAGTCTTTCATGTCCTGAAATGACAGGCAGAATGATTATTATGAGATACATCTGGTGAAAGATGAGGCAATGAAGGCTGATGTTCATATGTTTCACTATGTATCTAGCATTAATTCACACGTGTATTTGTTCAGGATTCTGTGCTCTGAAATGAGGAGATGCTATGCCCCAGTTGTCATGTTTGATGAATATACCCTATGACGTTTGCATATGGTGTTTTTAATTTTTGTGAAGAATTGTTAGCTCCTGCCTTCCAACTCCTGTGCCAGTTCTGGCCATGTTTATCAAATACATTGAATGAAAATTGGTCTCAGAGGCAGTTTTCTATTTTTGGCTTAGCCATTTCTTCTGCCTGGCTGAATTCCTCAGCCTAGTCCTGACTCCTGCTGTGAAAGTCCTCCTGTATCATGACACGGGAGTGAAATGCGTTCTCATCATGCTCCAGTGTCTTTGTGCTGTGAGGTCTGTCAGGAAGCTGAGATGAGATCATCTGCTCAGCAAGATTCATAATCATTAGTGTCCACCTTTTCAGTTGAGTTTCTTATACAGATCTACCTTGAGGGTTTGCTGCTGCAGGCTCTCTCTCTGCAGCTTGTCACTGTATCTGTCCTTACAAAACCTCCATGAAATAATGAAGTGCTTCTACCTGTACAGAAACCAGTGCTTCTGATTTTCACCTGTGCTTAAGGAGGACAGACATCATTCACAGAAGTATTTAGTAACCTTGTTTGTTCTGGAACCACCATACCAATTTTTTCAAGAACCATGAGAAACTCAAATCTTATGAAATTAGTTTAAAAAATTGTAAGACAAAACCAAAATCTGTGTTTGAGATAGGTGGCAGAGTGTCTTTATTTTATCTCTGTTTCTTCAGTTGCTGTGGTTTTGGGCATTTCTCTGTAACCACAAGCTGTCTAGCTGATATTGATGTTAGGACGGTTTATGGTGGTTTTGTGTTGTGTGCCTTCAGACTTTGCTATCTACTTGAGGGGAGTGTTATTGCTTTGGGCCAGCTGTACATGCTCTTGACTTTGTTTTTCGTCTAGCAAGTATGCAAGGTTGACTTGTAATAGTGCCTGGAAACAGCCACAAACGTCACTGATGTGTTTACACCACGTATTTTATATGCATTGGATGGTATCGCCTAGCTGTCTCCACTGGATTTCTGTCCGAATACTTTTGAGCATAATGAGATATGTATGTGATGTTAAAAGGGTGTTATTTAGGTTGAAAAGTTAAGCTCCTCATTGTTAAGGAATTGACAGATTTACAGCTGCTAATGCCACCTTGATTTTACCCTCACATGTGTCCCTCGTGCAGTGAATGAGGCAGATGTCCCATGGAAAAAATGATATGTGACCATGTAACTGCATTATAGTCCCGTTGTTCAGCACACTAGTGTGACTCTTTGGTATGTAGTGATTCTGGGACTGTTTTTGAAAAGCAAAAGACAAGAGCAAACCCTGTTCCTTGTTGCTGTGTCAGCTTCCCCATGCCCATGTATTATCAGTAGCAGAGCTTGAAATTCAACCCTTCAGTGCCGCAGGCGAGACTTCTACCATCTGACTTTCAGGGCTGCTGCTGCTAGCTGGCAGCTGGAGATGGCTTTTATCTCAGGGTGGAGGCTGGGCAGCTGGATCCAGGTACTGGCTTTTGTGGTAGCTGTGGCAGAGGACTCAGCCCAGCTTTTCTTTCTCCCCCTTGTGTGGACGGATTCAGAGTGTGCTAAAGGGAAGGCGTGCCATTTTCAGGGTTCACGGTCATATTCTGGTACCACAGTGGTCATAATCTGGATTGGGTGACAAGCGGCTCGTGGCTGCGGGCAGCTGGCAAGCCTGCAGCGAGAAGCAGAAGGCTCAACAGAAGCATATTCAAGATCACAACTGAAGAGTTCCTCCGTAAAAACATGAGAGGGAGAAGATGGGTACACCAATCTGGACTAGAACTAAACAATACTTTTCATTCTTTCTCATCTCTGTTGTTTAAACACTTGTAACTTGTAGACAAGTTGAGCTATGATTATCCCACAGGTTTTAGGAGGCGTAGTTTAATGCGACAGAGCACGGCTTGCCAGTGCCACTGAAATCGCCAGCTTCATGCTTCAGAAAATAGCTGATGTTTGGGCTTGGCTGAGCGAACTGAGATGTTTCTGAACTGACTTCAGCAATCTTTCTGTAAGCCGACAGTTGGCTTGCGACAGATGAAGCTGAGTAATCAGAAGTTCGTGGCTGAAATTGGAGCCCTGCACCTGAAGCATGCCATGGACAGGAGTTTCTGTTTCATTTGGAGTTGTAATGAAGGATTGTAGAGTTCAATAATTTTGTATCTTTTGTTCAGAACCTGATCAACTGCTGGGCATTGTGAAACAGCCCGTCAAAGCAGACGACCTTTAAAGGTTGCTCCATGTGTCTGTATTTATTGACCTTTCCTGGGAACTCTTCCTCCCCTCCGTGGCAGCCTAAGCATTCCAGCTCTAAACTTTTCTGGTAATTTGCCCCAAGAATAAGTCATAGTCTTTTAATCCTCACAAGGAAAGTACCTTAACCATCAGTTTCGTTAGGGACAGGTTTCTTTTTGCTGAAATATCCAAGCTTTGCAAAACTTTAGACATGTTCAAGACCTTTTCTTTTCCATTTTCTAAAAGCAGTCAACATTTTCTAATTTTGTGGTACTATTTTCAAAATCTTCATTCAGAATTTCTCATTGTGTCCTTTGCTCCTTTGTGAAGTTGCTGACAGTTCAAGATACTTGTTGTCGTAAACTATGTAACGTAACTGTAACCTGCTGCCTCCCTCTACATACGAAGCCCGTGAAGCAGTCAGGGATGGTGATGAGGGGTCACCAGCTATATACAGCAGGCGTGAGAATATTAGTTGTTAGAGAAATCTACTTCACAGTTTCTGCTTTTCAGGGACTATCCTCTGGATTTTGAGTCATGATTTTGATGGTTTGCTCTTGTAAAACCATGTTTCTCATGGACTTGATACTGCACAGTAGCTTTAAAATAAAGGGAGAGGAGAAAAAAATCTAGATCATATTCTCTGTGAAAATTAAGCAGCTGACCAGTGTTGCAATCCATCCTCTCTGTTTATGAAGGCATTTTTGGTACGTGCTGAATAAAAATTTCACAGTGCAAATAGTTGCTTCTATTACTATGGAGTATGAATTCCTCTTTCATACCAAGAAGAATCTGGGAGCCTGTCATTTATGTTAAGCCTCTCTTCTTCCAGTCTGAGGACCCGGATTGGGGCAAAACTTCATACATGGGCTTAGAATAAAGCAAATGACACCTAAAAATCTGTACATCTAACTCTTACTAGAGTCAGAATAATGGAGCTATAAAAAGCTGCCAAACTTAGACGAGCTGAAAGAAAAGCTTTATTTCTAAAGATACACAAAGGGAATGACACAAGCTGTGACTGATGAGGTGTGTCTGAAATGCTGACAGTTATCAGGCAAATGGCATTTCATTCCTCTTGCCAGTGATGATGGAGCCCAGCTCAGCATTACAATCTACAGAAGCTGATCTACTTTTTCTTGGAAGTGTGGTTTCCTCCTTTTTAGGAGGAAAAATACGAAAAATGGTTTGGTTCTTTGAAAATACATGTTTTATGTGGAACAGCTACCTACCCTTAGTTCTGACCCTTAGAGCCAATAATAGGAACGATTAGCTAAGACTAATTGTCTTAAGAGACAATGTTTTCCTTCATTTTTTTTCTGTCCATCTGACTTGTAAGCTCATGGTTCCTTTTTTACACCACAGAGATGAACTTACAAAGCAGTTGTGATGCCTCTTGTCACTATGAATCTGGAAAAATTCTTCCAACAGTAGGAAATTGTGCAGTAATCATTGTTCCTTGCTTTGGAGTTTATACTGGAAGATCTGGATTTTGGGGCTGATCTCACGTCCAAAGACTAAAACTCCCATTAGCAGCAGCAGAGCAGAATTGGGTATGTAGCCCATGGAAAGTGATTTGAGTATATAGAGAAAGGTAGGCACACTGCTCTTCATGTGGGATGGTATTTGTGTCTGGCAATTTTTTAAAATGAGAACTGATCTCATAAATCATATATTTCATGAAATTTAAAGTGAGTGAATCTTTGAATGAAATCAAATGAAACTTAAAAAGAAAAAAAAAAGGGGGGGGAGAGAAAGACAAAGATATACCAAATATACACAGGGGGGAAAAAAAATTCCCATTTTGATTGTAAAAAGAGTTATGTATTATGTTGGTTATTTGCACACACAGAAATAAATACTGAGGCTTAGGTTCTGTTTAGCTGTTCAGGGCAACAGAGCTAGTCTATGAATAATGACCCAGCATATCAAACTAGTGGGTTCTGCTAACATCTAGCATTGAACTCTACCCAAGATATTTGGAAGCAGAACATCAAAAATGAATGTCATCTGACAGCAGTCAGATCACTACCAGAGTTAAAATAGCCCTGGACATGTAGTTCATGATGTGTGATATACAAGTGGTACATATCCGTTTACGGGGGGTGTTGTAGTGGTGAGGTTGTTTGAACAAACAGCCATGCATCACATACTTTAGCACTCAGCTCTGGGGCCACAGATAAAAGAACCTTCATTAGAAGGCTATTTAACTTATATTTATGAGTAATATTATGAGATACGCAGGATGTAGACACTTGCTTTGTTAGTTATTGGCTGAATACCATAGCAGGCGTAACAAAAGCACATTATGAATGAGGTCACTCACCCCTTTTCTTCTCTAGTGCAATAGTAGGGTAGGCTGAGCGATGTATTGTACTTTGCATTTCAAAATAGTATTCAATCGTATTCAAAATTTGTATATTATGCCACAATAATTAAAAAAGTTTCTCCTCCAGACAAAAGCACGTTTTGTCTGAGTTCTGTGAAATTAAGAAAGCTTTTAAGTGTCTGATACCATTCTTTCTACTGAGTTGCCTTAGAGGTAGCCACTGTGAGTTAGTGAAGTCTCTCTCTTGCAAAGGATTGCAGCAGGAAGCCTCAGAGCTGCAGAAATAATAGAATGTGACATATTGAAATGGAAACGAAGACAACCACCTTACAGTCTGGAAAAATCACTTGATAACAAATGACTGGTTTTATTTTTGTATTATCACAGACTCATTTTTTTATCTAGTCACCTCTGATTCTTTTAGTTATTTGTTGTCTTTCATCTATTCACTATAATTGCAATGATATTTTATCAGTGTCCCACACCTGATGTAATTTCACACATCGACCTTCTGTTTGCTTTTTTGCATCTTTCTTTGTCAAGTATAACCTAATCTTCTAATAATGACTTTAAAAGTATGTGTATTTGATATTATCTGTCTAGCCTTTATCAATTTTCTCTTCTTTACTAATTTGTACATTTTTATGACAAAGTTTTTAGGATTTATTTTATAAGGAGAACTAGGAGTTCCAGGCATAAAATAAAACGCCATTGTCAAATAAACTGTACACGTTAACAAAATTATCTCTCTTTAATTTTCAGTTATTTCCATGGCATATGCGATGCGCAGAATAAAAGGCAAATGACGGTGTGAATTCTCGCTCACCTTCAGAGGCCAGAAAGCCCTGCTGATTGATTTTAACTTGCATTAAGCAGCATATCACCAAAAAAAACGTCTGCAACTTCAATGTTGTTAACAGTCTGGCATTGCCGACCTTTTAATCCCCGTTCTTGCAGAAGTGCTATACTTGTGCAACCCTGAGAGGAGGGAAAAACAGGAAAACTTGATTGGCAAATAAATCTTGAATTTACAGGGGGGGCAGAGCTGTTTAGCAAGTAGGAGCGTGTGCTATTTTGCAAAGAACTTTGCTGTGAGGTGAGAAGGAAACCAAACATTATAAAAATATTCCGTTTCTTCTTTGTTTCTTTGCATTACTGCTGCTTGTAACACTGTAATGATGAAAGAGGACTCCTCTCTGGGTGGTTACATGTAAACAAAGAACCAAAACATGCCGTTCTTTCCTCAAAGAGCTTTCAATCTCCTTTCAGGTTTTCTGCTTTCTCTACTTTATTTCTATCCATGTTTTTGCCATAATTTAGGATATTCTGATGTGTAATGCATTTATGGAAATCATGGAATCATGAAAAGAGAGAGAGTTAAAAATATTTTTCTGACTTGCTATCTAGTTTCATGCATCAAGCCCATGTCCTGAATGAAGGTTAATGAATCTAGAGGTGAAGGTGAGGAAGATAAAGATATTTTTTTTTTCTCTTCCCAAAACAGATTTTGATTGACTTTGTGAACTAAGTAACATACAGTTCCCCTCCATATCCCACAAATTATAAAAAAGCTTTGTTTTTAAAAGCAAAAAGTTGCCAGAAAGTTTTGAGATCCTTTCTCATTAGAAAGATTTGATTTTTATGCATTTCAACACTGCAGTCTGCCACTTTCTATTCCATTAATTAAGCTAGCAGGTGCTGCTTTCAGAGGCAGCATAATCTGCTTTACATCCACACACATAACAAAAGTCCGGGAAATTATTTTTTTGATATTCTGTATTAGCAAACCCATAACAAGTTACTGGGGGCAGGAAAAAAGCACTTTTCACGTCTGCTATAAATAATAGCAAGAAAAATTTCATTGAACTTCTATTGTAGTGGAAAAATATCATTACCTAAATATACAGAATATCGCTCATAAGGGACTCAAATGTCCCCTGTCCTTGATCTGTGCGGATACTTCTGCATATTCCCCAAATGAAAGCAGCAGCTTCTGTGGTGGCACACAGTAACTGTAGAAACAAGTAACATCCTCTATGGTTAAATTACTAAAATGTTCTTTTCTTCTGAAATACTGAGATGTTTTTTCTGTTTCAGAAATGAAATCTGGGCCATATTTCTGATTTCCTCCCTCTTACTTCTACTCTAAACAGTTGCTTAAATTCAATGTCTCATGTATTATAATATTCAGCTAGCATAAAAGCTCAAGTAAATAGTGAAGCTGTAGATTCCATGTTTGCAATAGGATCAGGCAGAAACATTCCCTATGTCAGGTGTTATTCCACTGTTGAAAGTCGTTCTGTGTTGCAGATTTCAAAACTGTGTTTAAAAAAAAAACTTACACCCATCCCGCAACTCCAATTGTTCCAGTTAAGCTCTTTTAATGTCTATTTTATTGGCTGAAACAGAATCAGTGTAATCTTTTCTAATCTTTTTCTGTTTCATTGCAAAGTCCATCAAAACCAAAAAAAGCCTCTTCCACCTACTTTAACTGCAGTTGGATGTAGCTGATAGCTCTGGCAGTTTTTCATGATAGTCCCATGTAATGAGTTTTATGTCTTAATATGTTTGTCTTAAGAAAATGTTGTACAGGAATTAGTATGACTTGAACTTTTACATGGATAATATGTAAATAATCTATTTTGTTTTCTGTTGAGAAATTTTGGGAAGTCAACACAGTGCCTGTATAGGGGGAAGATGTATGTAAAGTATATGTAAAGTCCTGAGCGCGTTTGAAGAGCCACCACTTTATAAGAAAGCATAGGAAATGGAGAGTTATCAGAGGTCACAAGTCTGTGTATTTAGGTGAAGAAAATTACTGTCAGATATTACATAAAATGGAATTTTATTGCTTTGGAATTGAGCAGTGTTATTGCTCAGCTATATTCCACTTCAGTGACCAAAAGAGACATTTATTTCTCGAAAAGCATGGATCATGATGATGAATTCTTGATCTCGCCAAGGTCACAGAAATAAAGGAGATCTCTTTGGCAGAGTGGTGGTCAGTAGCACAGACCAGACTGACCTCACACCCTACCTTGATGTTGTAGTGCAGGAGCAGCCTTGATATCATCTGGAGACAGAAGTGCCAGAGTGTCCTCCAGGTCAGCTTTGGATGACATAAATAGTATAGCTGGGGAGAAACCTGGCCTGCAAGCATGTTTTGGAACACGCTTACTCGTAAGTGTGAATGGGCACTGGTACTCTATGCCTTACGGCTTTGATGTGCCCTAGCTGCCGTGGTACCACCATGGTATGAGCAATGTGAAGCATCTGAGATGGCACAAAGCTTTTCTAGAAAGACCCTGATGTCACAGGTGGGATTTGTACGCAGTCTGAAGTCAATCTGAGCGCTGGGATAAGATGTTGGTTTTATGGAGCTGAGTCAGAAACACACCAGGCTTTGGTCTGTTTGCAGCACCTACTATTTTAAGCAAATATAAGCATGGCCTTAATTTACATATGTTAATTCTGTTACTCCAACTTGATCTCATCTGCCTCTGAATATCAAATTTTCTTGCTTTTTGCTGTTTTGTTCAAGATTGACTCAATAGTGCTAAGCTTCACTGTGCCTAGTACAGTTGTTGCAAAGCACCCAAAGCCAAGTTAGGTAGCCGTTACTAAGGTAGCAAAGGTTTTGCAACTTACTTCTGCATGTTGTGAACACCTTCAGGTCTGAACACCTTTGCATCTGTTATGGATTTTAAAACCACGTGTTAAGCTTTCGTGATGGTGAAGTGATTTCTCTGCCATTCTTCCTATATTTTATAAAGTTTCCATCTCTTGTAAAGATTTTTCATTCTAAAATTTTCTGTTTTCTTTAGGGAACAGCAGTATTACAGTCTGGAGTCTTACCAGCTCTACCAGGTAGGAGCCATTAAGTTATTGGCTTTGTTAATGAATAATGTTTACGTTCCAAATTGTGATGAGAGAAACAAGACCTATGGAAGCAGAACTAAAGACTATATTGAGAGATATCCTGTTTGTGGTTGGTTTCGCTGCGGCTGTTCAGGACTGACAATTGTGAAATACATTGCAATCTGTAGTATCTTTGGTTGGTAAAGAGGTTCAAAGTTGTCAGTTTCCGTATAAAGTTGTTTAGTGCTTTTTCCGCTTACATAGTCAAAGAAAGTCAAGAAAGTGTTCTTTTTAGGCTATACCAACACCAAGGGTAAACTTGATTTATATGTTCAGTGTGTATACCCAGTTTCCTAAATAACACAAAACCAGAGGAATGGATCCTTACTGGAGGCAACACGAAGATGCTTCTCTCATGTCAGTGGAACTACTGACCGACAGACAAAATCAGTAAAGGGAGGAAGCCGAGTATCTGGCCTGGAAAGATTATTTAGGCAAAGGTAGCAAGCCTACTATCTTTGCATTGTAAATTTGCCTATCAGTAGAATGTGTTGGTCATCTGGAGCTCTCTGTCTAACGTAGCCAAATTGGTCTGGTACCTTTTGTATCATCATTTTACTTCAAAGATAACATTTCGTGAGCATTTGAGTTTGTGTACTGTCTTCATCTTATTCCTTTGAGAGATCTGTGCAAAGAAGTTGTTTAGTATCTTGACCATCTTTATATTCCTTAAACTGTTTACCTGATAATTCAGCAGATCTATTAAACCTGAGAAAAGGTTGCCTGGTTCCAATAGGCATAGAACAGCTCTTTGTGCTTGCATTTCTTTATTAGTTTTAAAAAACTTGGCAAATACGTAAAGAAGTATAGCTGATTGACACTTGTGTGAACAAATCCAGTAAGATATCTAGGATCAGGAGGTGTCTCTGGACAAGGTCAAAAGTAACTCTATTCTTTTGTCTGTCTCAGCAGGAGAAAATCCAGAAACATTTAGCAGATCTTGTTCCTAATTATTCCACTCGAGTCAGTGGAATTACTCTTGATTTATAGAGGTGTAAGTAGAAGCACAAATTGGACCATTAACTTTAATTTTATCTTTCCTTCTGGTACCCAGGTTTCTAGTCCTGTAATCAACCGAAGTAAATCAGAGCATTTATGATTAAAGTGTGTGTAAATACAGGGGAATTGGGGTCTATAGCTGCGTGTGGTGGGCACAATATTATTTCTGCATTCATTTCAGTGGCAAACTAATTGTGGATGCAGAGAATACCTGACAAAAACTTCATTTCAGACTATTCATGCAGATGAAGGAGTTAGCTGTTTTGATAAAACCTATCATTAAGCAAATTGGAAATGTAGAAATACAGGACAGATTTTTAGATCAACAGAAAGGGAAAATACAAGACTGAAGAAATTTGAGTGGGTTTTCGTGTCTGGTACATTGGGAAAATATTGTTTAAAAACAGAACTGAATGCTTTCTGGAAGAAGTATAAACGGTTTAGGGAAATGCAGTATCTAAAGCCAGTGACTGAAGTCTTCAGCTCTCTTTGTGGGGTTTCATCTCTGAAATGCTCTCGTCATATACTTGTAGACCTTTATTCTTCAATATGATACTATTTTTCAGAATACAAAAGAAATGTATGCTTTCTCTGTCTTGATGCATTTTTATTATCCTCAAATATTTCATTTTAAAGTATTGTCTTTTACGTATGTGAACATTTAAAGTATAATCGAACTTGGCGTTGCAAAGCTTTCAGAATAATACTGTAGCCTTTGAATGTTTTGCTTCCACCATCTTTAATCCAAAGCCATTAACTGAAGGTCCCTACAGCATGAAGCAGCCATTCGGACAGTTCTGTTGGAACAAAGGAACAGCATTAGAACATTTCTGTGTTTTTCTAGTATGATTTTTTTCAATCCATTGTTGAGGATGACATAAGGGCACATTAATTTGAGGTAACTACGTTCAAAACTGGTCTTGCACATGTACATGGCAAGACACCTCTACTAGCATGCATGATTGCACAGTGACCCAATGCACAGTTACAGTGTTTGCTAGTGTACCAGTCCACTTAGTCACGGACACATTTCTTTTTCATCACAGAGAGGACTGCATTGTTTTTTCATTCAAACACAAGGTACAAGTGCTAACCCACATCTTTCAGTGTTACAGGTGCCCACATGTTCTGTACAATATTTTTGCTCTTGAATGCCTCAGTTTTGTTCCAAGAAATGGAGTTAAAGCATCAGGACCAATTGTTTAAATATTTTTCAGTTTATTGGTAATGAATGCGGGTGATGATATTCTCTTTCTACAGTTATATATGCTGAGCAATAGACTCAGCAACTTCAGAGAAATGCGTCTAATTCTAAAGGCAAGCTGAAAAGTGTTCATGAAAGTGGCAACAATTCTGTATTGTAGTACTAGATGGAAAAAAACAAGTTGGGGTGAATAATTTAATCCTGGTTTAAATAATTTTGTTGCCTTTTTACTGCTGAGGGCTCCAGAGCTGGATGCAGATAAAAGGAAAGAATAAAATTAAATATATAACAGGTGATGGGTACTGAAAATGAACTCAGCTGGATGGAAAAATAGGCTTTTTTCCATTCATTTTAAAATTTTTTATTGTAAACCTATTCAGCCTGATACTTTTATTCCAAGCTTAGGAGTAAGCTTTCAAGGAATTAATGGTGAGCAGTGAGAAAGAAGAATCTGGGCCATACTGTGTTGGTTGTTGTTGCTTAGGTTGAAAATAATTTATAATTCGCAATTTTTTTTTCAGGAAATGTGTTGTCAGCTCTTCC
>NW_010539901.1:56210-70619 GCF_000687285.1 Phaethon lepturus
AAGTACAGTATGATACTTTTATTGAGCCAATAAAGGACTGTGTGCTGAGCATATGCTGTGTCCACCGTAAATATGTCATATCTCATAGGGCTAAACACTGTAATAGAAGAGCATTATTAGAATGAGAACCTGGTTAATAAAGCCCTACCATAATATGGCATACTCTTTCTTGATTGTGCTTTATTTTATAACTGCACTCAAAATAATTCTGAAGGGGAAGAAAAATAGGAGCTCACAAAAAGTAAGCTGATTAAAATATGTATTGCATTTACAAGCTAAACCTTGGCCTTAATGACGATCTGAATTGCTGGGGGCCTGACAGGAGGGGGAAAAGAACAATCACTGAGGTGAAACCATATGCTAGTCAATGGTCCAAACGCTGCTGCTTCATCCTCTGGACTGAGCAGATCCATCAGTTTCCTGCTCCCTGTTTTGGGGGTGACAGAAGGTGGTAAGTCCATGCCACAGTGACCTTCTAGTCCTGCCTTTTCCGTATTCCTGATTTGCTTCCCCACGCCTTCTCTGAAAGCTGAGATCTGGGGAAATTACATACCCCAGCCTTCTAGAACACAAAGGTGAGGAACCTTATTTGCAAACATAGTGATTATTTCAGCTTTTTTTTTTTTTTTCTATTAAGGAAACACATTATGTGACCTTCATTCTTGGCCAGTGTAGATCCTGAGCTTCACATGCATCAAGATTTTTGGAGCATATGTATATAAAGCACCTTTGAAGGTATATTTTTCAAAAAACAGACACTGAGTTTCCTGGTACAGGAAAATGGTAATGATTCTAGCTTAAGACTTTGGCATTTTTAGGGATGGGAGGCTGGGCTGGAGTGGCCCTCTAGCATGGGAAGATGAATAATAGCTAGAGGTAGTTAGATCCTCTGCCATTCTTTTGGACACACTAAACAAACATCTTTGTGGAGCAAGATTTGAACAGTCACTGTGTTTGAACGCATTTCTAATTTTGAGTGATTTTACAACTTCTGAAGTTGACTTAGAGAGACAGGAAACATTTCCAAATACAGTGAAGTCTGTAGAGCAAGTAAACATTTTTAAGCATCCCCTTCAGCTTTTATATGTTGCAGATAATGCCATTTGTATAGCAGAAAATATATGAAACCACTTTGAAAATTGAAGAGTAACAAACTTAGGGAAGTTTTATAGGGCAATTTTACAGCACCAGGAAGTCTTTTGTTACATTTGCATGGAAAAACCTCCTGGTGTACTTGCAGTATTTCTCCTGTCAATCAGTAGCTCTAGCCTTTGGATGCTCTTTTAAGCAAGGTATCTGTTTTCAAAGGAGGAGATGGAAATATTGCTTGTCTGAGTGGATCAAAGTACTTCATAATAAAGGTAGTTTTAATTCAACAAGATGCAGGAATTTATCATGGAGCACAGTGTTTTCTTCTGTCCTGACTCCTTGTCAGGAAATTTAATAGCCCAGACCTTCAGAGTTCGTGACCTACTCCGTGAAGGCAAAGTAGAGGCTGGGCAGTAAGAAGTGATCACTTGCTAAATGCGGCGCGGTGTTGCATATGTCTACTCACTGGCCATGTAATGATAGGTGACAGGATTTGGAAAAGTAAACTGTCTGGGCTCAGTTTATAACATGTATTCCAGCTTCCCTCTTGTTTATTAATTTTTTTTCATAGCTCTTTCTTGTAGCACATGTGCTGAAACTCTGCTCATTTTTGAAGAATGGGCATAAAGAAATGACTACGAAGTTAGAAAAATGTTTCAAGTAGTGGTTGTCTTCATTGAGCTACATCGGATATTTGAGTCTAATCATATGTAGGAATGCAAAATATTCTGCAGCATATTTTCATTTTGTCACATTTTGAATATCTTCTTCCTCTTGCAGATTGAGGAAAGTAGAATGGAAATAACTCTCTTGATGAGCTACTCAGTTTTAACAGAGACTTGAGCAAGTCAGCCACACAGAACTGGATGGCAGGGAACACTGAAAAAATTATTCTTAACAATCCCTTGTAAGACAAAAAGAGTGATGGAAGGGAGCGTCTGTCTCCTGCTGGATGCTTTATATGTTCAGAAATTTACTTTGCCAGCTTGCTTTTTCCATTCCTGCAAGTGTTATCCTAGGATTCATAAATAAGAAACAAACCAGTTTACATGGTAAATGTAAAGAAGAAGGAAGAAAATATCTAGGTCGATCTTTGGTGACATGTGTTTATATGACACAGTTCAAAGCTTCAAAAGAATTCCATGAGATATTTGACTATGTAAATATTTGTCAGTTGCCAGATTTGAAAATGGGGAAAATGCAATGGGTCAAATCCTGAAATATTAACATAGTTCTTTTAAACCAGCTCCAACTGGGAAAACTTCAACTTGACCATAAATGGATTGGAATATCTTATTGTTTTGAATCTCATTTCCTGTCCTGTGTGCTTTTCACAAATCCTAAAAATGTTGCTTAAAACCCACGTGTTTTCTGTGGAATGATTTCTACTGAATTACATTAAGTTTTTGAGGGGAAAAAATACCCCATACCAGTTTTGTGATGAAGCTGTAATTAGCATAAAGCAATAATCTTCAAAGACATTCATGGCTGGATAGGGATAATGCTAACCAAACAGGTAGGTATGATGCTGGTTAAATTAGTTTGCTGGTTAAAGAAAGAAGGGATATGTGTATGAAGAGAAACCATACCACATGCGTACCGCTGTAGGCTTCCGAGTTGCTAGCTCGTGTTTTCTCAAATGTCTGCATCTAATACAGTACCGGGGACAGCTTTCTGCTGCTCTGAATAGGGCTGGGGAAAGGAGACTGACTGCGCCATCGGACATGTCCTCGGCAAAGCTTCCCTGGCTGTAACACATGGCACAAGGACCAGCCATGACCTGGATTCAAACCCCATGGAAGTTAGATCCCTCGCCTACCCTTCACCCTGCCCCACTTTATGCATGTCTGAAACTGGATGGTGGACAGCTGAAGTGTGATACAGTTCTTCCCAACAACTTTAATAGGTTTTGGATCCAGTCTGATGAGATTTTAATGAACACTTTAAACTTTGTTGTTGCCAAATCACAGAATCATTAGAGGTTGGAAAAGACCTTCAAGATCATCAAGTCCAACCATCAACCCGACACCACCATGCCCACTAAATCATGTCCTGAAGTGCCACGTCCACATGTTTTTTTAACACTTCCAGAGAAGGTGACTCCACCACCTCCCTGGGCAGCCTGTTCCAATGCCTGACCACTCTCTCTGTAAAGACATTTATCCTAATATCTAATCTAAACCAGCTATGTTACGGATTGCAAAGGCAACTCCCCGGTCAAGTTTTCATTGGCATTTTTACTTCTCAGTTGAAGATGACTATCTCTGTGAGTAAGGTAGTACTCACTACAAATAGGGAGGTCAGCATTCTGAAGTTTTATAGCAGACACCCTTTCTTTCTAAAGAAAGAAAACTACAAAATTAGATTATAGTGCCACAATCTCAGGAAAAAGAATTTAGCAAATAAAAAGGAAAACCAAAACTGCTTAAATGAAGAACAATAACTTATAATTCTTATTAAATTTTTTCTTCATGTTTCAGGAATATCTAAAAATGCTGATGCTCGACAGATATCTAACAATAGCAAGAGGTATTTAGATTTAATGTGACTATCTCTCTCTGAAAACAGGTGGTGCTTCTGTCATGGCAGCTTCTGGGTCTTTCAAAGTATATAGAGGGCACAGTCTCCAAGGTGGTAAGTGTAAGTGGTTATGAGGTATGTGTGTGCATGTAAATTTAAATTAACTTAAATTATTTTAAACTTCAGAAAATGTTAAAGGTAATAAATGACTTGATTCCCTATTGTAAGACTTATGTATTTCTTTGGGTTTTTTGCTCTGCGGGGTTTTTGTTAGAAAGGCATTGACAGATGGGATAAGTTTAGAAGAGGCAGTGACAGATAAGTGTCAGAGCATAGGCAGTAATCTTATTCACAGCAGTAAAATGCTGCCAGCACTTTAACAAAGAGCACCCACCAAAAAAACCCTGCCTCAGGCCATGAGAAATCCTGTACCCTAGCAATTATGTGATGGGGAAAAAAAACCCCACCACATTTAAAGATACCTCTTCATAATAATGGATGAAAACAACAACAACATCAACAGATAGAATTTTGCGTGTTTGTCATTCAAAATTAATCCCAATATGTTTGTTCTATGGGCATAGCCTTTTAGCTTGCCTGGTTTGAACTTGGATGGAGTCTGAGATTATGAAGGAACCTGGGCATCTTTTTCCAGCTTAGTGCTCTGGAAGCATGGGTGATGTTATGCAACCTGTCTTCTTGCAAAGATGATTACTTGCACTTGGAAAGCAAAGTTATCATTCGAAGGGCTAGTTTAAGCATTTTCTACAGAGCTTTGTCAGAAATCAAGAAGTTATCATGTTGGAGGTGGAATTTTAACAAGAGTCTTCCAGATGCTCCCAAGTTCACCCACGTACTTCTCCCTGATTCATGCATTCAACACAGCTTTGCTCCCCCATCGACGTACAGCAAAGCACACGGTTGACTTCAGTGGCCTTCAGTGGCCTAACATTTACTTGCTTGCTGTTGCACTCATTAGAAAATGCTGGCATCACCACTAGAGAGAAGTCAACACTAGCCAGTGTTTATACTTTCTGAGATTTTTCATTGTGATTATTCAGATCAGAAGGTTACAAGTTAAAACCAGAAAGTATATGGTTTGTTTTCATTGTGCAAATTCCTAAATCCAAAGCTGTTGATGGTGTTCCTATATTCTAGGTCCTAAAGGTGGTTATGAGATGCTGACACTTCTTCCAGAACCGGGAACTCCTACTAGCCCTGAGGAACCTGGTGAGTAAAGATCTTTGCAGACAGTTGCATTAGAGGACATGAACATTTCCTGTTTCTTTTTCCATTTGCTTTTTTGTTGTGATCTTTTCTAAATGTTTATTTTTGAGGTGGTGCCCTTTGAACATGTCAGCTTTACATGCATGCCCACACACACATAGAGTTATCTCGGGGCTGTGTTTATGGTGCTCGTTTTCTTTATGCGTTATTTATTGCACATTTTTGAGAATGGTGCCCACATAGGGTAGAAAATATGAGTAACTCACACTTGTTGAAAGAAAGGCTAACACACCAGTTTCAAATATAATTTTCTTCTTCCCTCCCCAATTATACTATCTTTAACTTTCTTTTCCCCCTCATTTCAGTGCCACTACATTTTCTCTTTTCTGTTATTTGCTTTTTTACTTCCTACCTTTTCTCTTCAAGCAATCATGATATTGTACCAATTCTTTCAGAATGTTGTAACCATGTGTTTTGGTCTGTTTTTCTCTGAAAGTCTCCTTCAATAATGATCTCAGATACTGGTCTTCTGACCTCTCTTGTAAGCATCTTCTACCTCTGTCCACCCAGATGGACTGATGAATGCCCTGTCTTTGTCCATGGCGCTCTGTGTGTGTCTTGTTTTCTTAGTAGGAGTTTTTGACTGTCTTGTGCTTTTCAAATAAACCTTTCTCTTCAAACAAATATAAGCCAGTTTTTAGCATCTAATGTTTTTTTTAATTATTATTATTTGAAGAAAAAATGAAAAGCCAAGTATTTCTATGTTTACAAAGAAAGCTCAGTTTCTATTATGACAGTAGAGACTGGACAACAGAATACTTTTCCTTTCCTTCCATTCCAGTTTGCCCAGCTTTGTTCTTGATTTGTTGTTTTTTTTTTTCCTTGAGTAGAGTATTTGATTTTTGTCAGGGGTTTCTTTGTTCCGTGTGTTTCTTTTGCTTTTCTTGTACAAAGCCTTACCAATTGATATATTTTTCTGAACGTGCAGTTTTTTTGCAGTTTTTTATTTCTCAGGAAAATCACTTGACATTCAGCTTCCTGAAACCTTTCAGCTATTTCACTCTACAGAGAAGTTTTCATGCTAGCTAGCTTTGAGGACACTTCACTTAAACTCCTGTTACATCACTTTAATGCTGTATTAGAAAGATTTCAAAAAATACCTTTTCCTTCATGACTGTTCATGACTCTGTATCTTAAGATTGTCATTTGTTTACAACTTTAACTATTTGGGATGCAGGTTTTCAATGTTATGGTTCTGCTGAATCTCTTTTGGCACAATCAGGCCAAATTCCTTTGAAATACTTTAGACACAATAATTGAGAATAATTTCTGAGAATGATGTTTGATATAGATACCGAAATTTCTTCTGTGTGATTTTTTTTTCCTTTTCATTTTGTTCCTGACATCTGGCTTTGGAACAATAACTTGAAGTCTGACCCTCAGAAAAATGTTTGGTTACTTCGTGGATGTTCCTATGTTTTCTGTATGAAAAACTGTCAGAAAATTGGCCAACCTTCCAGGCTTTTAAAATTTTGGACTGCATAGTAGACTCCTTTGACTTAAATAGCTTAATCCTGGAGAGATTCCATTATCCTGAAACCTGCTGTAGCCTCTGACAATTCTTACTGTTGCCTGACTTTGTATGAACTATCTCTGCTATTCATAATACAGTCCAAAAAGAAGTTCCCCTTAATGCTGTTGGTTGAATATAAGAAGTTATTCTTTCCTGGGCTCTAAAAAGCCTTGATCACCTACTGCCTCTCATCAGTGTCTGAATGGGCAGAAACGAACAGCAGTGATTTGGACAAATGAAGTTTTGGTATGAGTTTTATGTGGGGACATGGAAAAGCTTAATGGGAGGACTTCAGGGAACAGGAGAACCTGAAAGTGATACCATTTTTCCTCTGCACTCTTTTGTCCCAAGGTGACTTAACAGCAGAAGGTGCTTAAGGGTAAGAACTCCGACTGGACTGGACAGGCAGGTGATGACTAGCCTGCTGAGTAGGACAATGAGAATGTGACTCAAAGCCTTGCCCAAGCACAGAGGGAATACAGGTTTCTGTTTGGGTCCCCTGTAGCCCAGGTTATTCTGGGAAGTCTCTTGGTATTCATGGATTGGGAAACTAGATGTAGGTGCCTGGTGTTAGTTAAGGGGTTGAAGGCTGAAATGCCTGGTTGGCCACTGAATGGAACCTTCTAGCTTCTCTCTTGGGTTCATTTCTGATAAGATTAGAATAACTGAAAATAGGGCTAGAAGAGGTCTTGAGAATTCATCCAGATGACAAAAAAAGTGTCTTTAAGTCAAAATCACTTTATAGAAAACTGTTTCCTAGTAGGTGTTAGTCTATCTCTTTTTTTAGAAATTTCTAGATGCAGAAATTCTACAGCCTCTGTGGGTTTTCCTCTAGCGTTCTTGTGATCTTTTACTATTAGAAAGGTTTTCCCACTGTCTAACCTTCTACATTTGTCCTGCAATTGAAGTCTTTTATTACTTGGTCTGTCCCCAGTTGGCATCATTCCTGTCTTTTTCATCTCAGTACAGGGAAGCTGTCAACATTGTCTCCTCAAGCTTGTCTTCCCCTTGCTTTAAAAAATTCTTCGGTCCCTATTTTTGGGACATACTTTCTGAACTTCCAGTGATTTTGGTTGCTGTCTTTTGGATGATATAATAGTCCATGTCTCCCTAGAACAGATTTCTTCCTATAAGGCTTTATAACGCTTTACTAACCTGAGTTAGAGCTGAAAGTCTTGCGAGATAGTGCTGCATACATTCTGTTTGAAAATTTCTGCATAGGGTTTGCTTTCTGTCACCACATAGTGAGATCACTGGCTGTGGTCTGTGATCAGATCCTGACTTGGCCAGTCTCTGAGGATCTTTTCTGTAGAAATCTTAGTCTTCTCATGTCCCATCTATGATTGATGAATGTACTGTTTGGCAAGCTGAGTTGTTGCTGCTGAATGTTTGCTTTCAGAACTCTTAACGGATCATTGTGTTTTTATGAAAAGCATCATTGGTCACTGCGAAGTGTCTATAGTAACATGTTACTTATTTTAGAAGGGGCAGTAGGTTATTCAGCTGATGTGCCTATATCAGATCGACCCCACAGTGAGACAGCCACCTATGTTAATATTCCTGTCAGCCCTACTTCCAAAAAACAACTTCATTACATGGAACTGGAACTTCAAGAACCTAGCACAAGCATAAGAGGTAAGGAAGTCTACTATACTGTTTAAACAGCAAAGGAAACAGTAATGCATGCTGTATTGGGAATCTTAATTTCACATCTACACATAGGCTCTTGCTAACAGAGGAGTTGAACCCCGCTATGTTTGTGAGGCAGTCCTTGTAATTGCCAACTCTTTTGGAAAAGATTTTTAAGTAATGAGATTCTATAAGATGTTGCATCCCTCTGACAGGTGCATTGTATATGCACTCCCTCTAAAGCGAACATTTCTGTGTCTGTGGAGTTTGACAGACAGTAATTTGCTTCGTGTTCTCAAGATTTTCATCTCGCATGTTAAGACTACAGTTACTTAATTTTTCTTGCTTGGCTTCAGGACTGGGGGTGTAGGTTTACAGGGCTTGCTCCTGAAGATACTGACTCTGGAGCCACGCAGCAAATGCTTAAGAACAGAACACAGCGTTCTTCTGTCTGCTCTCCGTGAGGGTGTGTGAGGGTGCTGCAGAGAGTAAGCCAGCCCAAGTATTTGATTTTTTTTTTTTTTTTAAATTCGTTTGTTTGGATCTGGGTATTTTACTTCAGATGCTTAACTTGGACAATTAGCACAAACACATGCATCATAGCTACCAGGTATTGTCATTTAGAGATGCATTCCTCTTTAACATAAAGCCCCTAATCAGGATCTGGCATTTAATTGCTCACATTTGGTATTGATGGGTTTTCCATATATAGTTTTCAGCTATTGAGATTTTAATTTTTATACTTTTAATTTCAGCAAGTTTATTAATTTTGAAATGCTAGCACTTTTCCCATTGTGGTTCTTTTTTTTATGTTTATATGGCTCTAGTTAAGTAATTCTAAGCTTCTCCCACACTTTAATGTAGTTCTCTGTACAACACCCTGTTGAGACATAAACCTGATGTTCTGTCTTCATTTTAAAGACAGTGAGCCAAGGCATTAAGAACAAAGGGCCGAATTCCAGCAACTGATATAAACTTTCCTAAGTGTCAACCACCAACCTATGCTCAACTTGTAAAACTTTGAAGGTGCCTCTACTGACCATAAATATTTTATTTTTTCATACTAAAGTTTTCCCAGCCTCCAGAGTTGTACGTCTGCATCCTTACAGAACTGTTCTGCTCCTGAACAGACCGAGCAGCTTTTATCTCTCTTATTGCCAATAATTGGACTAAATTATCATTCTGTCTAAAGCTGAAGGTGGTTGATCTGGTAAATGTTCACAGAGTACCCAATCCGGACAAAGAAGAATCCCTGCCAACTGCTCTACCGATGATGTTTTCTTTTCAAATACCAGATGTTGTTCATTTACCGACTAGAAGCCCGCTGATGAAACCTCCCAGAAGTGGGAGAGCTGAGTTCAGTTTTGTCTTCTGGGGGGAGTGGGAGTGGAGATTCAAACCTGGGGCAGAAATATAAGTGGTTCATTTGCTTATTTGAAGAAAACCAGATAGCTAAAATATGTAGATAACAAAGCTTTTGAGTTTGTTTTTAGTTGTGATTATCATCTTGCTCCCTTTATAGAGCTTGCTTTAAGACCAAACCAAGATCACCTAGGAAATCTGTGGAAGAAGTGTCTCAATAGCTCAACCCTGGGTCACTTTCACCCATGAATATATGAGGGGTATAGTCTTTTACATAATTTCATTTGGTATTTCAGGGAGTGGATCGTCCCGATATGCACAGATTGACATTGCAGCCACCGAGACAGCCCACAAAGTGGGAACGCAGCATGCTCAGTGCCGGGAGGAACGCTTGCAGGAGCTAGAGCAGAAGAAGAAAGGGCCTCAGCAGTGACCTGTCTAGGAAAGAACTTTTTGCTCACCATAAATTGGTACTAGTTTATCTTCCGAAAGATTCACACATATTATAAAAAATACTCATAAAAAAGCTGGCATTGCTTATTGCATTTATACCAGATTCATTCCAATATCTTGATTCCTAATTGGAAAGCCGGTAGCATGAGGGGGGTGTGTGGTCTTTCTTTTTATTTTAATTTGGTTGTAAAGTCCAGAATTTTTTTTTTTCATATGCAACGACAGATGTAAGTTACTTTTTTCTACAATTCTGAAGTCCTGGAAGAAACCTGGAACCAATTCCAGTGTTTATTAAATGGTGGCATTTTCTTTAAAAATAAAGAACTTGAATGTGTGCAGATAAGGGAATGTGAGTGTGTGTGTGTGTGGTATGTGTACACATATGTTTGCATGTGTGCATATGTATGTATGTAAGCACACATTACTAATAAAATATATGTATATATTTGAGAGTATAAAATGTGTAAAACCTCTATTAATGTATTAATGGCTCTTACAAAAGCAAGAAAATTCAGTGCCTGATTTTTTGCAGGCATAGTTTTGTGCAACTTACATGCTTATTTATGGGCATGCTTAACTTTACCGATGAGTAAATCAGTTTTATACATCACCAAGAGTTCTGTAGCTTTGGCTAAAGGCTAAAGTTGCTCAGATTTAAAAGCTGCAGTGTCACAGACACATATGTATATGCATACAGGCAAGAGCACACACAAACAAGTTATTTAATTTAAGTATGCCTATAAACCAAAATAATTTGAAGGGACATTTTAGGTGCTTCTGTTCTTAAAAACCCTGTTTTAGACACTATAAGCTTTGATTTCATAGTTGTTGAGTACCTGTAATTCTTAGCAATTTTCCTGGAATTGAACACACATATCATGTTGAAAATCAAGTTTCAGGTTTCTCATACAGAATATCTTAAAATCAGGGTACTCAAAAGAAACATTAACTTTTGAAAATTGAGACCTTTATTTATGTCTCCAAAACCATGCCTAATGTAAACTGGCATCAACATTGGAATATCCGCCTTGAGGCTAAAACTTTCTCTGAATAATTCTCTGCTGTCCCTAAATAGCACAAAACCAGTTCTGTGTAAGAGCGTGATGTCTTCAGCGATGCTACAGAAGTGAGGCACAACAGGATGTTCTACTGTAATATAGGTTTGTCCACAAGTCTTTCACATCTTGCTTTTGTACAGTGAGACGGTACGATTCAAAACTTGGCTTAGTTTCTGGTGTTGCATCGTCTGTAATTCTTCTATTCTACATATTTGTGCTGATGCAAAGTGCTATTTAAATAAAATGTTAATGGCAGTGACACTGCACTAACAAAGCAGTGTACTTATGGAAAACATCAAAATTTTGGCCTGCAACAACATAATAGCTTTGGCTTCCAGAAGTTATCCAGGTTGATATCTCTGGTATCATGATTTTTTGACTGTGTCCTCTTAAGACAAAATATCACAGCCCAATTCTGTTTTTCAGATATGCATTATAATTCCTATTGCTGAGTGAACGTTTTGTGCCAGTGAGGGTTTCACTAAGTGTTTGGAAGGAGAGGTGGGTGTTTGGTTTTGAGGCAGAATTTAGCTTATAAATTTATTTGAATGTAACTTCAACGGCCATGTAAATCTCTCAAATTAAAAAAAAAAAATCTATTTCAGAGTTGACAATGGTCATTGTCATCTGTCCCGTGCTAGGATGTACTTTTCTGCTTACTAGTCTAGCATGTTTCTGAAGGGAAAAGAAGTATTTCTTATGAGATTCCCAGTTTAAAAGATTTTTCTTATTTGGCAGATGGACAGCGGTGAACTGCTTTGTAAACATATATTTACTGCAACCGGAATGGCCTGGACTTACAGCTCCTTGGGACCAGGTTTATCTAACTGAACTGTTGTTCAATTCAGGATCCTGCACGGGAGGACTTGCAGGGTTAAATCTCTTGCTATGTGCCTATTTATATTTAATATTTAAAGTGAGCATAGCTTGCCAGGCGCACTGAACTGCAATGTTTTCCATCATGATATATAATGAATATTTCTATTGTAAAAATCTATTTACCAGCAAAATATATTACCCAGGTTCTCTACAAAGACCGCCTTTCTGTACACTGCTCAAAATTGCTTGCATTGAATCCTGGCCTTGCAGTACGGGTAAAGATTTGACACAGTAGTAAAGGTCTTCATATTGCTGCTGGTCTTACAGGAAGAGTCAGAATTTTAAAAATACGTTTTTCAGGTTGAACAGGGCTGTGTATCTGTGCATACACGTTGTTCTCTGTGCACCTGTATTTCTGTATGCCGTAGTAACTTCGGCTAGGATTAGCTAGATGGCTGGATATAAATTTGTACTTACAGCCTTTGTTAATGACAACATAATTTGTGGCAAGCCTTAGAGGATAATTAAGTATTTTACTTTTTAGCTTTCTGTTTCTCTTTTTTTTCTTCACTTGAATAGGACAAATAGAACAGACAACTTTCATTTATCTTTTAAATTAACTTCATACTCTCACGCACTAAATTATGTTTAGGATGCTGAAGCAGGAGGCCAAGCCGTACTGTTGCATCTCTTAAAACCTCGTTGGTTGTTGTTTTTGTAGGACCTCCTAGGCCTCCCCATCAAGTTATAGGCTTGACATTTCTGTTGAAGAAACTAAAATTTTCTCATTTGAACAACAGGACCTCACAGAAATGTAAAACCTTTTTTCTGAGTAAATAAAATAATGTACCTTCAAATTCCAGTAGCAAACTGGGGAAAATGGAAACAAACCCATAATCCCATGATCAGGCTTGCACTCACCATGTGGCTTCCATGGGTTAACTCTAGTACTGCTGTTAATGTGCAAATAGGGTTTATTCACACGCCTTGCATAAAACTTGTGCATAAGTGATCCAAAATACAGTTTGTGGTTGCTATAGGATGATTCCAGATTCAGAACTCTTTGCAAAAAACCCAGAAGTTCTCCCACGCCTTTGGAGATAAATGTGACTCGTAACTTCTGCTGATAAAAACGCAGGCTTTGCTCATTTTTAATTTAACATTCTACCAGAGTCAGATCTCCTGCCCTTACCAGGAGTATGAAGAATTAAGTACCAGAAGAACAAAACAATGTGATGTGGCTGGTGATATTTCTGTAAGATGTTCTTGAAGTACTTTAACGCGGCAGAAGTGCCAGTTTGGGAGCAGAGCTCTCCGTGACACGAAAACCTGCCGCCAGCCAGCGCAGTGTTCGGGCATAACCCTTAGCGTGTTGTGTCCGTACCTCTTTCTTTCTGACAGTCCTGCTCAGGTTACCACCAAAAGTAACTGCTGCTTCGGTGGGTTTTATGGTGCTGTTCGTAAGCTGTTATGGAACATTTTTATATGCAAGTATTTGGGTGATGGAATTTCTCCAGGTTGACATGTGCTGCAGGATGGAGGGCTGGAGTTTGGAGACATTTCATTGCCCAACAATGCAAATAGTTGTCTGGGTTTTGATAGCAGTCTGGCACCTAATCGTGGAAAATGCCAGGAGGTGTCTTTAGGCATCTAAATGTGTGTGCAAGTCTGCCCCAAGAGTTGTTTTTAGCAAATAGCTTGGAAAAATCCCTCATTTTCCTCTCTGCTGTAAACAAAACAGTTTTAATTAGTGTAGCTTGGAAAACTACTCAAATTTGAATTATGAGTGATTACTTTTTTTTTTTTTATGAGATGCTGAAACATGCACCCTTCGGTAAGTACCTTTTCTAGTTTGTCTGAGATAACACACATATTATTGCTAAAATGACCACAGGAAGATGACACAGAATTCTATGGGTTACTGGCTGGTCATTTCTGTTAAAATCAGGAATTTTTTTCAGATGACAGTGCTGTTATATTTTTGTGTCGCCTTTTATCTGGGAAGCTCCTCAGCTCTCATTCGGCCAATCATACAAACGTTATTTTGCAAAAGAGGTTGAAAGGAAATGCTAATTTAACATCATACAGGAATAAGAACAAAGCAAACAGAGTAAGGATGGAAGAATTAGAAGTTATTAAAGGGAAATTTGTAAGGAGTAGCTCTGCAAACACGTCTTTTGAGTGTAGGTGAGTAGCATTAAAGAAAAGTGCAACTTTTAAAGAATTTGGATGGGTTCTGATGAGTTCAGTTTTATGCTCTCCCTGACCAGCAATATTGACTGAATGTTCACAAGTCCATGGGGCCTGATGGGATTCATCCCAGAGTACTGAAGGAGCTAGCAGATATTACAGCAGAACCCATCTTGATCATCTGCCAAAGGTCTTGGGAGTCTGGGGAGGTCCCCACTGACCGGGAAGCTAGCCAGTCTAAATCCAATCCACAAAAAGGGCATGAGGGAAGACCCAGAGAACTACAGACCTGTTAGTCTAACCTCGGTACCTGGAAAAATAATGGAGAAGATCATACTGAATAGGACTGAAAGGCATTTAAAGGACAGTGCAGTCATCATCAGGCACAGTCAACATGGGTTCAGGAAGAAAAAAACCCGCTTAACCAATACAATATCCTTCTACAATAAGGTCACCTGCCTCGTGGATGAAGGGAAGGCGGTGGATGTA
>NW_010539902.1:0-2866 GCF_000687285.1 Phaethon lepturus
GGGGCCATTGCGGGGGTCTGCTCGCTGGCGCTCCGTCTCGCCTACTAGCCCGTTTCCGAGGTGCCTCAGCCGTGATCCCCTCCGCCTGGCCTCTGCCTGCCTGCAGCGCGCCTCTCCCGCAGGATGGCCTTCCCGCAAAGGACGGCCGTTTAGCCCGGCTTAAGCCCTCTCCTGTCCGCCTCTGGCAAAGGCTCTGAAATGGTCCGATTTCTCTGCCCGCGCCTCTTCCCCGTACGCAAGTAGTCAACACCGCCAGCGCCTCAGCTGGCCGTCAGTCAAGTCCCGGAAGCAAATGAGATTGTAATTACCTGCGAGATCTCTGGATTAAGTGCAATAGAAAGCTGGCAGCAACATAAACTGAATTTTTGAAAGCTTTTTTTTTTTTTTTTTTCAAATGAAATACATGACAGTGGAATACTACAACTTGCACAGTGGATAGTCTCTCATGGTTTGAATACTGAATGCATACAGTAATTTAAAAATATTATACGGTCCATGATTTTAAGTTTTTTAATGCCGTCCCACAATTTCAACCTTTAGTGTCTCTTAAATTGACTTGAAGATAGTCCTAACTCACTTGATGAAGTTGCCACTGGTGGGCTGTAGGTTTTGGAAGCTGGCTAGAAAGCATCTAAACTGTCTGATACGGGAGTTTTTTTAAAAATGAGCAAAACCCCAAATGAGTTCAAAGTTTGTTAATGTCAGTAACTGAGAGGTAACAAAAAGTTTTCATATAAATTGTCATCATTTGGTGTTTCCAAGATGAACTGGGCACCACAAAGCTGGCAATAGTGTTATTTCTGGCTGCTTGCAGATGCAGGCGGCCCGTACGGTATTACTTTAAAAGGTTCTGTGCTTTTGAAGATTTGTTCATAAGTACTGAAATTGTAAGCATGATTCTACTATACTTAGGGATTGTGAAATAATTCTGAAATAATCTTTCACGAAGGATAAGAGGGTGGTAACAAGCCAGGGAATGTACAGAGACGTGCTTTTGTCACCAACAGTGATTCTTGTTTGGGATAGACCCAGAGGCTATGCCTAAATAGGGTACCTGGAATCACTGCCATACTTATGGGTCAAGAAGTGTACTGGGGCCGTCTCCAGAGGAGATATGAATTGCTGACAGCACTCCCACCCTTTTCCGTCTTCCACAGGCAGGTGAAGCACATTTAGTTCCCCAGTTCGTACAGTCCAGCGGTTAGATGCATAGCGTGAATAAAACATCATCGTTCTCGTGGATGTCTATAATTTTCATCATTTCATCTAACTGCTGAGTTATACTCAGGAATTTAATAATAATACGTGTCTGATTTATTGTCCTGGCTGGAAGTCAATGGAAGACAACCAGCAGCAAAAATGCCCGTTAATATTGGCATACAAAGAAGCTTTCACCAGTTGTGCTGCAAACCTAGTTTTCCCTTCTGAAGAACACCAGAGGTATTTGGGCAGAATGTTTCCAAATAACTTGTGGTACTATTCAGAGAATAGAAGAACTTATGTGGAGAAGAAAAGCAGTGGTTGTCTTGGTTGTCTCTTGCATGGGGGTTTATCTTGAAGGAGACTGGCAATGAGAGTTATTAACTCAGCTGCTGCGGTTAGGGCTGCTTCGTGAGAAAGGCTATAGACTGAGATTTTGACTAAACTTTTTCTTTACAGATGAATGAGATTATTTTATCATAAAGTACTGATAAAGACAGAAACTACAACAAATGCTTACAGCAAAACCATATTAGACATGGGCATTTTCTTGAACAGTGAAGAGGAAGGAACTGATTTTTTAAACTTTCCCTGTTGTCTGGGATGGGGATTCTGAACTTCCATATGTTTAGGGAAAGGCTTTAACAGATCAAGAGTTACACTACACAGCTGGAAAACTAAATCACTTGCTCACACCCCACATAGGGACATACTTGAGTGTGTCCAAAGAAGAGCGACAAAGCTGGTGAGGGGTCTGGAGCACAAGTCTTATGAGGAGCGGCTGAGGGAACTGGGGTTGTTCAGTCTGGAGAAGAGGAGGCTGAGGGGAGACCTTGTCGCTCTCTACAACTACCTGAAAGGGGGTTGTGGCGAGGTGGGTGTTGGTCTCTTCTCTCAACTAACTAGCGATAGGACGAAAGGAAATGGCCTCAAGTTGCGCCAGGGGAGGTTTAGGCTGGATATTTTAGGAAAAATTTCTTCACCGAGAGAGTGGTCAGGCATTGGCACAGGCTGCCCAGGGAGGTGGTGGAGTCGCCATCTCTGAAAGTGTTCAAAAAGCGTGTGGACGCGGCACTTCGGGACATGGTTTAGGGGGCATGGTGGTGTTGGGTTAATGGTTGGACTTGATAATCTTGAAGGTCCTTTCCAACCTTAGTGATTCTGTGATTCTGTGAACCTTCTTTGTTCTATTAAATGCTAATTTCTATACATGGGACAATTTTTTGAGTGGCCAATTAGCAAACTGAGGGGTTTCTGTAGGTTTAATATTCCTGATCTCAGTTACGGTTACCGGTGGAATTTCATGTGCATTTCTTCAGAAGTTGAATGCTCGCTTTCGCTCTCTCTTACTGCTCATGATGTCACATTTTCGATGAAATAATGACTAAATGAAAAACACATTTCCAAGGAAACCAGCCAACAACATCTCATACTGAGTAAAACTTGCAGGTATTTATCATTCTTTCTTTGTTTCATCCTGATAAGTTTATTTGTGTTTCACAAAGTATTTTTCAGTGGAGCCAGGATGTGGGTGCCCGCTCTCCCACCAGCACAGTGCCCCAGAGAGACGCACAGCACCACCTCCCATCTCCTTTCGCTTTTCTTCTCGTCATCAAGCTCAGAGGTTCAAAGCCCAGCGCTGATGATGCTGCACTTGTTTTTCCTG
>NW_010539902.1:2897-32358 GCF_000687285.1 Phaethon lepturus
AAAAAGGGAATCTTTCAGCATAATGACATTGGCAGGGTGGTTGACTATTGGGAAAAGAGCCCGTTGTAGCTTTTGCCATTGTGTTTCAAGGTTTTGCCTCTTTTTCCTCTCTCCCACCCTCCCAATAACAATGATGTAATATATTAAATTAAGTGGCAACAATGTATGAAGCTGTGGTTATCATAAAATATTTACACCCCTGGAGTGTTGTAAACACACAGTGGAGTCCTAATTAACCATAGGTAGTCTACAATTATCTCATGGTAATTACCCTAATTGGAATTGGCTCGTTATGGGGAACAGAATAGAATTTGTTTTCTGTTTAGTGCTGAAAAATAGAGTTGGCAATTAACTAAATGCAGCAGTCGCTTCATCTGACTTACTTAAAAAAATTAAATTGCCCTCTTAGAGCCTGTCACCATTCCCACAATCTGAGCAGTTTTACAAACAAAATCAATAATCAGATCCAGTTTCCGAAGCGTGCGTACTTTCATAACCTTGTCTCTGCGTCAGCATTATCAACGAATCGGGTGATTAATAACTGTGATGCACAGAGGTCCATAAAAAAACCAAGAAGGGCTCTCCAAAACACTTGGAGATACACATATTGTTTGCTCTGTGAAGCTATTAGCGGAGTCATGGGAGCAGAAAGAGAGAGCACGCACTTCCCTTTGATATGGGAATTATTCAACAGCGGAGATAGAGTAAATGCTTGTTAAAGCATGACAAGCAACATTTCTGATCAGGCCTTTCCTCCCCTGGCCACTGGGAAACCTTGCAAGTGTAAGATCCTGGGCTATTTGCAGGGGAGCGATCCTTCGGCTGCGGAGCTGTCACAGGCTGACGGGACCCCTCCCGCAGCCCAGGGCGCTTGGCAGCCGCCCCAAATGCTCGCTCCCAGCACCCGGCTAGCAAGAGGGTGCAACGCTCATGCGCAGGACAGCGCGGGTCTATCTGTGCGAAGCACTAAACGCGGCCAGTGCACAGGAGGCTGGAAATCCTGGCTCCCTTCCCAAGCGTTGCCAAATGCTTGAAGCGGTCAGGCATGCTTGCGTCAGGCTAATAAAACCAGTGCCTCTCCTCCATCGGGGCTGGAAGAGGAGCACGGGGAAGAAGAGGTCACCTGCTGCCCGACAGCATCCAGAACCGAAGAAGAGATGGGATTTTCGACCTAGACTGATCCCTGCCGGGCAAGGCTGTGGCCAGGCACGTGGCTCTGCTGCTGCTCAGCTGAATAAAGGTGTTGCTTGGTGTCCCCAAATGCCCGTCCCTGCCCCTCTTTCCCCACCAGCCAGCCCTGATCCCTTACACCCGCCAGCCTCAGGGTGCTGAGAGTATGGGGGAGCAGGAACAGCTTTACCTGTGGCTGCTACTGGCGAAGGAGGATTGAGGACGGCATGCTGCCATTGTGAGGAATCTTCTATTTCTAATTTCATTTTCCTATCTGCTTGTAAATGTCATGAAAAATTAAATTAAAAAAGAAGTTTAGGGTGTTACAAAGTCCTGTCACAAAAATGTATCTTCTAAGTCATAAATTAATGACTTGTTTTCTCTGTCTTGTTTGCCTGATACAAACAGGAACAGTTTGCTTTTGCTGAGAGTGGAAATGCCTCCGCTGAAATGATCTTGTGGAAATAGAAAGATGCAAGAAGAAAGCATTCAAGTAGCCTGTAGCAGTCTGCACACTGCTACAAAGAGAAGGAAAGTGCACAAAAGGAAAAATATGACTTGGAGGACAAACACATCTGGCACGCTGTTGATTACTCCCTACCATACAACATGTCCTCAGCTGGTAGGTATGTAGCTGTTTTCTACAGTTCATGAAAAAACACTGTTTTGTGACTTTCCTTTTAAAAGCATGACCTGCCTACCTTTCTGTCGTGTCAGTGACTTTCAATGTTGTTGGCTCTTCGGGCTGTACTTTCCAGTGCTGTTTTTATTTTTTCCAGGAATTACACTAACTGCCACCTCCAAAAGGGTTTTGCCAATTTTGAATGAGGTTAACTATGAAAAGCAAGAAAAGGAAGAAGATGGAGATATGCCTGAGCAGTATTTCTATGACACTTCCCAAATGAAATACATCCTTATGCTTTGGAGACAGTGAACAAGGTGGCTTTTGGTCAGGGTGAATAAGGTAAATCCTGTACATCTAGATAAATGATTTTTTTTTTTTTTTAATTGTAGAAATCAAATCTATCTAAATCACTTTTCTCTTTTTTCCCAGTATCTTGAAGTTGGATGCTAGCAACAATTTGTGGCTAGATGTGAGCTATTTGCCTGTGGTTATGCCTGGGAAGAGAAGGTAGGGCTACTGCACAGGGAGGTGGTTGGTGAGGTTTTCTACATCAGCTGGTGGCCTTCAGAGGACCTCAGGACCAGCAAGAGGGGTAACGCGTTGGTCTAATCAGGAGAATTAGACGTGAGTTTTACCATGATCATTGCTCCTCCTCCAGCCTCTAACCAAGGTATCTTGGGACTTAAGTTTTGGGGGTAAGGCAAGTGAAGTCACACTGGAGAAAGAGATGAGATTATAGCAAACAGCATTTTTTCTTGTTAGGATCTCAGAAGGAAGAGAAAGAGCAGGAAAGGGCGAATCTCTGTGCAAGGAGTAGTCATGCAGAGCACTGAAAAACTATGGCTATCTTTCACAGGAATATTATAAAAATTGTGTTAAAAAAAGTATGCACCTGCGTGTCAAATTTCACTTCTTGTTCTCCCGTAGCTCATCCACCTGTTTCTCCTCTCGTATTGTCCATTGTCTAAAGCAGCTTTATTTCAACAGTCTTTTCTCTGTCAAAATCTTCTTTTGCACCCAAGCGTCTTCCAACAGATCGCACTGTGACTGGCACACAACATCCTGGTCAGGCTCCCCAAGGGATGGAGATCCCGGCCAGGTAGCTTCATTGCCAAGGACAGCTGCAAAGTGATTGGTCAAATCAATCCCCTCCTTGTGTCCAAGATATTTATGTTTTTATGAAGGAGCTGGTTCACTTAGTGAGTCTCTATTTTTATGTTTGTGCGGGTAGCTCTTGGGAATTTACATTGAAGATGGAGATGAAAGGACATCTGTCAAGGTGAAGGTCTGCATAGCCAAAATGGAGTTGGTTTCCTGGCCAGTACTCCCACAGGGACTGCAGACACAGTTTATGAGTGGTGTGGGTTGTCCCAAGAGCCTAAATATATTCACTTGATACTTTTTCTCTTTGCTTGTTTTTGAAATACCCAAAGTTTTTTAGCTTGGACAGCCTTCAGTTGCATTTTATGAGCTTGTCCTCCTTCAACGTTGAATAAAGTGTACAGAGGAATATAATGGCAGAGAGGGAAAACCAAACACAATGTCTAGAAGACTGCTTGAAAACCTCTATAAACCAGGAAGAGGTTTAGATAAAATGTCTAGGTGAACATAGCCTCCTTTGGGATTACATAGCAAAGGGCAATGCCATCCAGAAATTTTCACACCAGTTCTCTACAAGCTAATTCTGATTCTAGGAGGGACCTAGTCATCACAGCATGACCTTGCCTTGGTTCCGAAGCAGCAGCAGGTTATATTTGCATCGACAGTCTCCTTGCTCGCTTGGCAATACCCTTCCCCACCATCCAGTGTTAAGGACTAGTCAGGGCATCTTTAAATGATACTGCATTTTGTTATATAAACATAACCTTTAATTTTATGTTTGTTTCTTCTGAAATAAATGTAACTGCTTAAAAATTGCTGAGGTGACATTTAGGTTTTGCTTTTTATTTTGAAATATAAATACATGTTTCAGTTCTCTAGTCTAGTAAAAAATATTGTATTTTTAATGAGGTCGGACACGTTGTTAGATCATTTTAGATGTTACCACTGTATTCCCATTTTTCCTTAAGTTATTCATTTGTCCCAGCACTCCTTCTTTTGGCAAGAAACTCACTTGCATAAGCTGTTGGATCAGCTTTTCACTGATTTTGAACTCAGTGATTTCTTGCTTCAGCAAAAAGAAAGAGTTGACTAAAAGAGTATTTAGTTTAGAAATTTTTCTCCTCCTTCAGGATCTTGGGTGTCCATTAACTGCAGCAGGAAAGCAGCATTGACTTGCTAAACCAGAGATGCTCCTGTAACCTTGTCCAGTTTCCCGGGAGCTGTGCTGCTGCAGTGGCATTCCCACTTGTCCTCTGTTCCCTACCCTGTACTCTTCTGGCTTTTTTCTTTAAGTGAAGGAGTTGGTTTTCCTGGAACGAGCTGCAAAACCTACCCTCCCTCCACCACATACGTCCTACAAGATGCAATAAAGCTAATTTCTCAGAAGTGTGCTTTTTCTTTTTAGTGGGCAAGCGAAGTACCGTTAATCACTAGTGGGTGTTTCAGGTAAATGAAAGCCAACCTTATGAGTGAATGATGCCTGGCAGGTGAATTCGCTGATTCTTTCAGTTGTTAGTTGACATTACTTGCAGTGACTCCTTCCTTGCTTTGCTTGCATAGGGTGCTAGGGAAATTTGTAACCAACAAGGAAAATATTTATTAAAATTATGATATCACAACAGCTTAAGAAATTTTTACCTTGCAGGAATTCATTCTAAAGCAGTAAATTACAATGGAAAATGCAGTCCTCTGCAACAGATACTGCAGCAAAGCAAACCTTGAAGTGTTCTTGAAAGGTCTCAGTGATTCCTCTTATGGAGCGTGTTGAATGTAATGATGGTGATAAGTCATTCACGTTGCACTGTCTCATAGATATCAAACTTAACTGCACAGCTGCCTCTCTGGGGTTTTGTAACACTTCTGTTCACCTTGGTAGATCCAGATGGAAAATTTAAATTCTGTGAGAGTCCATGTGAAAACCTTGTGTCCCTGAAGCCAGGCTGAATTCCATCTCCAACTCTCAGGGGACAATTGTTTCATGCTTTCATCTTCAGGAGATTTCAATCTTAGGATGAACTTGATTTCAGGCTTTAGACATCCTTTACAAGGATCCAGCCTACAAGGCAGGAGGCTAAAAGTTTGGATCTGATCCGTTCTCAGCTGGAGACCCATCTCACTTCTCTGCTGATGGCTGTTGAACATGGTCCAGTGGATGCAATTCTGTCTCAAAAAGTCCCTATGCTAACAGTTGCTAGGAGCTATGAAGGTAAAACAGGGGAAATGCAACTCAAGACACATTACTTACAGCCTAGTCCTACGTCTCTCTTGATGACACCGTTCCGGGCAGTCTCTGGGGTTGAGCGGATCTTTGCTCTAACACAGCGGGACTGTTCCTGTGTGCTTCCCTGGGTAAGCAATTCAGCTTCCGTGCATCTCCATTTCCAGGTCAAGAAAATGGCAATAATTCCTACCTTAACTGTGTGTACATGACAGGCAAACCAGGGCAGACTTCTAATAATACTCAGGCATCCAAACAGCCAAATTATCACATAATAGGGTTTTCAAAAGCACACTTCTCTTGGAGTGAATCACAGTGAATCATTTTGAACCCTTGCTGCTCAAACAAATGGGGCTCCACTCCCAAAGGTTGTGTGAAAGGAGTCTGCATGTAGCTTTGGCTTTTTCTTCTTGCAAACACAGATGAGACGTTTTTCCCTTAAAAATCGAGACTATGTTTGTTGGAGTTTTTCATTGAAATGCAGATTTCACAGGCTGAAATAACACCACCTTTTCAGCTGCCTAGCATTGCTCCATACAGTTAGCTGACTTTTCAAGAGGTTTAAAGATTAAGATATACTGTAGTTTGCAACTCCCTTTCTTTTGTCAAGTCTTGGTCACAAATGCAGCTTTATAAAGGCAGCTGGTTGATATGATTCAGAACGCATTTTAAAAAACCACTTGGCTCTGTGGAGAGATTTGATTTCTTTGTCAGCGACAGTGATTGATGGTCCAAGCCCACATAATCTACAACGAGATGCGGAGACAGGATCTGACAGTTCATCACAACAGACCTCTCGAGTTATCGAAGTCCTGCGCGGGAATCCTGCGCCGGGCTCAGTGATGGGGGCAGGCATTTAGTCAGGTGACGAAGGCGTGTGACGAGCGTGCCAGACGAGGTGATGAGGATGTCAGGGGGGAACCGTGTGCCGCGGGAGCGGCTGTTGCTGGAGCATCTGCCTTGAGTGGTGCCTGTTCCCCCCGGCCCAGGGAAGCCAGGCACAGCTGCGCAGGGGCCCTGGCCGGTGGCTGTGAAGGGGAGCACAGAAATCAGTTTTGTGATCATGTGTGGGACTTGATGGGTCTGGCACCACCTCAAGCAGATGGTTTTGGTCCCTGTTTCAGTGGGTTGAGCTGGGAAACAGCACCAAGCCTTGGCTCAGCCAGGCTCCCCGAGCTGTGCTGCGAGCGTGGCCGAGTCCTGTGGAAGTCGATTCGCAACACTAGAGCCTTCACCGGCGCCTTCACCGCGGTCAGCCGTGCAGAAACCCGGAGCAGTCATGCTACCAGTGCTAAGCACTGCATCATGCACCTACCAAATCTGTGGGCAACAAAATTGATAGGTAAAAAAATAAGTTGGTACACCTCTTCAAAAGTGTTGGCAGCATTTTTATCAGGATAAGTGTTTGGATCTTAGAACCGTATGAGTTTTCCAAAGTATTCATTTAATTGCACAGCCACCTTCTTATCTAATTTGCCCCTAGCCAGATCTTAAAAATGATTTAAACTTCAAAGACAATAGTAATCCCACATGCACAAAGACACTTGGAAAAAACTATTTCTTTGAAATGTAACAGATTACAAACTAGTGTCAATTGCCTGTGCTTTCCTTGCAGCATTAGATTTTCTGTGGGCATGGCACGCTCTTGTAATTTGTCAACTGCTACCACTATTTAGGATCAGTTAAGCTTTCTCACATTAATTAAAAACTGTAATTAAATAAGCAAAAAGCCCCTCACTATGACTCAGTCTCAGAGTGTGCATCTGGCCCTCGTTTGAGATGGAGGGGAAAAAAAAAGTGAAGTTATGTCAGAAATTTCCGGGATGTTTTCTTTTGATTATCCCATAAAGGCACTCTGCTGAAATGGTAATGGCTGGGAAATAAAAGAGAGAGACGGACATCTTTCACTGAGGTGGAAAGGACTGTGATAAATCTTTCTACTTCTGTTGCATTTTGATCTCGGAGTGCAGTACAGGACTAACAGATCATGAACAGAAGGTGCAAAATAAATATTCTTTTAAAATATCTTTTAATTATAGCCCTGTAAAAGTCTTGATGAACTTCATTTAAAAAGACTCCTCTCCTTGAGGAGACATGCATTCCACTCTTCCTCTCCCATATTGACAGAAAAGGGGAAGATCAGCATTAAAGAAGCAGGTTTGCTCCTGCAAGTGGTTACCACTGCATTTAATAGCCATACATTTATATATTTTAAAAGATTAGTGTGTAGCTTCTGAGTCCATTTGGGAAAGAAAGAAGAGCTCTGTGCATAAGCTCTATCATATTGCACAAGATCTGTCTCCACTAATTGAATTTGGCTACTTTTATGTTGTTTTAGTGACCACATAAAACAGGAAGGGTAGGATACCTCAACTTCTGTCTGCTGATGGAGATGACATACATATTGTAGCTAAAGCTTTCTAACAATTAAACTGTCCTGACTGTAATATAAAGATGAGATGTATTTCCTCATAACTCCCCATCTAGATTCCATGAGAGCTGTTCAAAAACATTTGTTGAACAGCTGTCACTAGAAAGAAGAGTGAGCTAGTGAAATTTATTTCTTAAATTGATACAGATTTCAGTGGATTGCTGTTTGGAGTTATTTTTGGAGAAAAAAGATTTTGGGGTGAAAAAACTATCGCTTCAAAATACACTTTGTTTTTCTACAAAAAAGAGCTTAAAATGGTGTGTATTGAGCTGAAAATTTCGAGTCATACAAAGTAATTTTTTGAAGGAGGGAATCTTTTGTGATAACTGCTGGCTTTAGAGTTCAATTTAGTTTGAAAGAAAAAAAGATTATATTTTCCATGACAGAAACCCCCTTTTTATAGGCTCAAGATTCTTATTTCTGTCATCTTAGATGGAAATTTTTTTTCTTGACCAAAGCAAAAGGTTAATTGCTTTGTGTGTTTACCTTTCATTTATTCCTATGCTGTAAACATGTTTGATTGAAAAATGCAGCTCCCTTATTAATAGGCTGTGATCTCACTTGCGAAATCATAGAGTCATAGAATCACAGACTGGCTTGGGTTGGAGGGGACCTTTACAGACCATCTAGTCCAACCCACCTGACATGGGCAGGGACATCTTCCACTAGATCAGGTTGCTCAAAGCCTGTCCAACCTGACCTTGAATGTTTCCAGGGATGGGGTGTCTACCACCTCTCTGGGCAACCTGTGCCGGGTTTCACCACCCTCATTGTAAAAACTTTCTTCCTTAAAAATCTGTTCCTTATGTCTAGTCTAAATCTCCCCTCTTTTAGTTTAAAACCATCACCCCTTGTCCTATTGCAATAGGCCCTGCTAAATGGTCTGTCCCCACCTTTCTTATAAGCCCCCTTTAAGTACTGAAAGGCTGCAATAAGGTTTCCCCGGAGCCTTCTCTTCTCCAGCCTGAACAACCCCAACTCTCTCAGCCTTTCTTCATAGGAGAGGTGTTCCATCCCTCTGATGGTTTTTGTGGCTCTCCTCTTGACTCACATCTTTGCTGTACTGAGGGCACCAGATCTGGATGCAGGACTCCAGGTGGGATCTCACCAGCGTAGAGTAGAGAGGCAGAATCACCTCCCTCGACCTGCTGGCCACGCTGCTTTGGATGCAGCCCAGGATACGGTTGGCCATCTGGGCTGGAAGCGCACATTGCTGGCTCATGTCCAGCTTTTCATGCACCAGTATCTCCAAGTCCTTCTCCACAGGGCTGATCTCAATCCCTTCATCCCCCAGCCTGTACTGATATTGGGGATTGCCCTGACCCAGGTGCAGGACATTGCAGTTGGCTTTGTTGAACAACCTTGTTGATCAACCCAACCAGAGACTACAACACAGCAACATTCAACCTGTAGCTAAAGCCTAAGAATCAATGACCCTGAGAAAGCCAGAATTCGTTAGGGTTGTCAACCAGGTGCTGAACAGTCTGTTTGCTACTTCCTAAAGCACAGTTCTCACTGTCTGTACAGACACGTAACATGCAAGTTAATGCTAGGCAAGTGGATACTTTAATAGAATAATAAATGCAGCATTACTCTTCCCTCTTCCCTAAGAATGCTGACAATGACAACCTACCCTTCCTTGACAGATCTGGCCTGGTGACTTTATGGCAAAACCTCTGTCAGGCACCCTAAAGGCTAGATCTTGACCTAGCAACTTAGGTCCCCAGACAGGAAAACAAATAAGGGGGGAGGAATTGCAGAGCCACAGAAACGCTGGATGGAAAGAAGCCCTTGCAGCCACCTAGCCCAGCCTCCTGCTCAGAGCAGGACAGCTCCTTTATGGTTTTGTCCAGCTTCATCCAGAAGGCCAGATGTATCACCACTGCTTCGTACAGCCTGACCCGGCACTGCACTATCTTTCTATTAAGTTTTTCCTAATGCCCAACTTCCTGACCAGCAAATTTTGCCTGTTGCCCTTGATCATATTATCTGTCTCACAATACTGAGAGGGATTTGGTCATCATCTCTGTAATTGACCTCCAAGGGGGCTTGTCATTAGTGTCCCTTAGCCTTCTCTTTGCCAGCCTGAGTTGCTGCTCACAAGAAGGGAAGAGCTGGTGGCAGTGCTGGTCACCCAGGGCAGCCCCTCCTGCCACAGCCATGAGATACTGGAGGTTGTGGTCCAGGGGAAGGCTGGAAGGTGAACAGCAGAGTTGGGACTTCGAGTTTTGGAGGAGAAAATGGGGGCTTACTCAGGGCACGATTCCCTGGGGAGCTGCCGTGAAGGAGAAGGTTGCCCAGGACAACTGTCTGGTTTCTAAAGGAAATGGCAAGAGATCCCACGTAGCATCCCAAATGTTCCTCCCCGTGCTTTTCCCCCTGTGTGGTAATGAGCTAGTGGCTCACTTCCAGTTTCATACTGGAGATCTACACAGTGAAAGAGGTCCTTAGCACAGAGCGTGACTGCTTTCCCTCTTCTTCCCTGCCTGCCTTTCCTGATCAGCCTGTACTTATCCAGAACCACGCTCCAGTTGTGGGTGCAGCATCCCAGCATGTCACCACCATCCCAGTCCTGTTGTAGCCCTTGTAGGGCTTTCTATCATCCAGGCTTTGTGCATAAGCTTTGTACAAGCAGCAGAAGAAAGCCTCTGAGTGAACTTCCCCTCTGAGCAGGAGTGCAAAAGTCCCTCTGGGGGCCTTCTCCCTTACACGTCTCCTCTGTTTGCAGCTTCTCTTTCGTCTCTGGGTTTCAGCCCCTGTTCCCTGGTGAATCTAGTTTAAAGATCTCAGCAGTTCAACAATCATGGCCACAAAACTCTTTTCTCTCTCCTGTCCAATGGGTCCCTTCCTTCCCAGCGGTCCTTGCTCATAGTCAGACGGGACATCAAGGTGAAAGAAGCTGAATCCTGGCTAGTGATCCCAGCTGTGCAGTCAGACACTGCTCTGCCAGTTGTGTCTGCTCCTTTCAGGGCCTCCCCTTGTGACTTTAAGGATTAACAAGAACATTACGTGGGTCCCCGATCCCCTTACCCTTCCTCCTGAGGCTTTATCATCACCTTTAATCTGCTCAGGGTTTTCTGTGGCAGTGTCACTGGTACCCATGTGGATGAGCAACAAAGAGGAGCGGTCTGGCATCCGCCTGGGCCTTGGCAATCTCTCTACAGTATCATGGATCTGGGCTCCAGGCAAAGCTGTTCCAGCACCAAATCTGCTGGGATGACAGGTATGGCTGGCAAAGGGATGCTTTTCCTTCCTACGGAAGGGGGTCACTGGTCACTAACACTTGAAAAATTATTCTGATAGTGTTGGTCCAAATCTGAAGAGAGAGATGTCCAGCCCCAAGCCTCCCCCCCTTCTCTTCTGTTGCGAGCAGATGTGGGAATGAAGCCTTCTTCCCGGTGACTGAAGTCACGAGTTTCCAGCTTCCTCTGTCCTGAGAGTCTGTGTCTGTTCTTGCCTTGGTCACGGCAACCTTTTTGTTCTCTGTTTTCTAGGAAGCAGGAAGCTGGACGCATGTTCACTCTGCCTGTCTGCAGGGTCCCTCGCTCGGCAGCGCACCCCTTGTGCTACCCCTGTTTTCCTGTTCACTCGCGAACATCAGAATCACCTAATTTCTGCTCCTCCCATGCTGTTGACTAGGAAAAAGGAGAACTTGACATTTCCTCCAACTCTCTCTGAAATCTCTGCACATTTACTTCTGTGTAGATTAAGGAAAGAAACACATGTTCTGTGCTTGATCTGCTCCCTTCCTCCCGTGCAGGTAGGTTGCAAGAATTAAAGAAGGGGAAGACCAGAGAAACACTCCTCTGGAACGGTAGTAGACATAGGGAGTCATGTAAGCACGATCTGGACTACAATGAGTCCGATGAATGTGATCTGTGAAAATTGATATTGCCTCTTCTCCATTAGCTCTGAAGGCAGTTAATTGCAAGGTTGAATTCCTTCTAAGATGGTCAGATGTAGCCATTTGTCCACCCTTTCCAGCAGGCAGGAGTAGATACACTTGGACAGGAAGGCAAAACTGTGAACCAAAGGCAGGGAGGGGGATTTTGGTAGCAGTGTAAAGTACTTCCAACGAATGTGCTTTGTGAGATTTTTATTTTATGAAATGGGATTTCTGTTTCCAAATTATAAAAGCCATAAAAAGTTATTAGAAAATGCAAAGCTGTGTACACTAGCTTCAGAGGCACTTGGCTCATTTACGTGTCTGTATGGGGAGAGGTGAAGCACATCTTGTCCTCTCAATCACTATTTTTCAGATGGGCCAGTCCTTTCTGGAGGTTCTAGCCCCAAATGCAGCATGTTATTTAACCACCTGAGGTTTCCCAGTGGCACGAACAAGAGTTAAAGCAAAAACTTGCTGGAGCAGCTGGATCCTAGTAATGCCACGGTGGTCTGAGAGGGCTCTGCTCAGTGCACGTGTCTCTGCTGCTGGAAATGGAGGAGCAGGTGGGTCATGGCATGTCCTCACCGCATGGCTGAGGGTCAAGTTGAAAAACCTGGGTCACACTGAAGTGAACAGCTACCTCTGAATTGTGCAGCACAGTGTCACGTGGAGATGCCACCTCATGCCAAAACGTAATCTGTCCGTATGAAAAGACCTCTACTCTCCACAAGGCTGGTTAGTTCAAGCACAGCTCTAGGCTAACAAAGGGACAAACAGCACTACCAGAGCTAGTTCTGCTTGTGTTAATGTGGGCTAAATCCTTCTGATATGCTTTATTACAGCATGTAGACATAGCCTCTCTTTTTTTGTGTGTGTGTATGTATCTCTGATAGCATTCATTAAAACCAGCCATGACTGTCTCCTGGTGAATTTTAGCAGTTTCACATTTTAGCCGAAAGTTGGAAAAAAGGAAGCCATAAATAGGCAGGGTAGGGACTTTCTATTGTGCAGCCCATGCAGCCTTCTGCCATGGACTCTTTGCAGTTTTTCTAGGCATATCTTTAAGTTTTTGGTTGCTTCCTTCTCAAAATCCCCGCACTGAACTGAACCAGCCCACTGATGTTCCAGTTAGTGTGTATCTGCGTTGACCGCCTTTGCAGGTAGATCAAATGTTTGCCAAAATCTCCTCACCTGTGTACTGAAAAATATCTTTGCTGAGACCTGTTCAAAACAGCTGAATATACAGTCAAAACCATGTAGTTAGTCCATGGCCCAAGCCTCTTTCTAAATTGGACAGACGAGACAGAGAAAACAAGATAATGGTCTTTTTACAAATCTATGCAGCCTCTTTACAACCATTGAGTCTACACTTCCCCCAATGAACAATTAATAGCAAAAGATTTCAGAAACATATTCTGCAGTTATAAATTAACGTTTCATCAGACCTGAAAAAGCAAACATGTTTCTTTCTCAATGGACAAATACTGTAAGAAAGAAAATCCTGTCTCATTCTATAAAAAGAGTTTCCTTACAAGTAAGTCCTCTGACCTCTGATCATCTCAAATATTTGTATCAAAAAAACTGTTTCAAATTTTTGCCAGTGCTCTGCTTGAAATATATTTGGATAACTTGTTAAGTTTGCCTGTTGATGGCTATGCTATAACTGACTGTCACTGATCCGGCTAACTAAGCAGACTAATTTTTGGATGGCGGGCCATGTGGACACCCTGAGTAAGGTAAGGAGAGGACAGTTTGAGTGAGATTCAAACATTAGAGATCTGCAGTTCAGACAAGTACATCTTACGAAGGCCCTTTTGAAGCAATAGACACCGTGTGATTCACATTGCACAGGGTGAAAGAGATTGTGCTCTAGAAGCACCCAGGGCTGTGCAGATGTAGACTTCTGCATCTGATGAGATGAGCACCAACCTTGGCAACCATGGAAACCAAAGTCACGGGAAGACTTTGTCTGGACCCGTTTTCACTACTGACATGAAGCGGGCACAGGGCCTCTACAGGAGAAGGTATGTTCTGCTCGTCATAAATGATTAGATATGTGCTTGAAGGGTGTTGGGTACTAATGAAGTACACAGATTACAAAAGAAAACAATGAGTGATGCTTGATGCTCCCGGGGTCTGAATTTCAACACAGGGTTTGGATGAGGGCTGCAGGTACTGTCAGCTCCCTGCTACGCCCCAGGCTACCGCCGCGGGTTAGCAGTTGATAGGATTTGCAGAAGTGCGTAAGGGATGGTGTGGCTGTTTGGGTTTTGCTTTCTCTTTCCTTTTTTTTTCTTGGACTGTGAAGTGTCACAGCCCCCTCACCCTTAGTACTGAGTCCAGGCAAGCACCCGTGCGAGTCAAGCTTGAGGGGAGGGTGCCCTTGCAAACGCATGGCTACCGGCAGGGTGCAGGGAAGGGTGACACGTATCAGTGTCACGTAGCATGTATCAGCTCTGCGTTGTAGGTGTGGAAAGACTGGGGGAGCTGCCTTGGCACTCAGGGTGCAACAGTGGTTGCCTACTTGCCAGTGCATGCTCCTTCTTGCCCCAGACAGATCCAGAACACTCAGCTCATGGGCTGAGAAGATTAGTGTTTGAATGGGGAATCCTTCTGTTGGTTACTCAGTCCCAAAACTCCTAACGGAGTAACTTTGAGACCAGTTATTTTATATTTTTTTAAGAAGCAAAGCTTTTCCTTGTTTCTCAGAAAAACAGGAGATGACTTCATCTTAATATAATTGCTAAATTTATTTTTAAGATGGGAGAGTATCAAAAGCTGTAATCTTACACGCCTCCTTTAATACGTAATATCCTGATTATAGTGGCCCTGAAAAATTAACAAGTATTCAAATAAACCCTAACTGAAAAGGATGCGAGGCCACCATTATCCAGCCTGCGTGACTCATTAAAGTGAAGGGCGAAGAGCACAGCAGACTTGCATTAATCACTTGGTTCTGCTACAGGAAGAAAAGCATTTGTGTGATACTTTATTTACAACATACCATATGCAGAATTAGCTGATAATCTCACAAAGACTCGAGGGATGCTGATGACAAAGGAGCATCCCACTTCTAAATAATTTTGGGAGGTTCTTTAGTTAAAGTTCATTTCAGTCTTCGCATTTCGCTTCATAAAAATGCACAAAAAACTTCCAGATTTTTACTTTTTTGATGAAAAAAAGTTTCATTTCCTGTTTAATGGCTTCTTCCCTCCTGGATTTTAGAATATGACAAAAACTCACATAAGTTTGAAAAGGTAATCTCATGATTATATTCTATAAGATCAAAAGAGAAAAAAAACCCAAAAAACTTATGAAGAGGCTGAAGACACCTTTTTTTAGAGCAAGTTTTTGGATTAAGATGCTCTTAGAAAAGTCATACAATATTAGCTTAGTTCTCATTCCACAGGTGGCTGTGTTATTAGAAAAAAAAAACCCCAAATGAGTGAAGTAAAACTTTGGTTGCTTAGACTCTCTGAAGTCTTGGGATAAGAAAAAGAAAGGGAAGGGGGAAGGAAAGGAAAAGGGAAAGGAAAGGAAGCAATCTAAATGGAGAAACAGACCAGAAGGGGTATCAGAAGATAAAAATGTAGCACTGTTGCTGATGATGGGTGGTCCCGGTGTATTTGATGTTTTTATTGATTACAGGAATGACTGACTTGCAGCTGATAAGCCAATCTTGCAGTTGGGCTGGGGGCTCCAAACTGTGTTTACACCAGATGGTAAAACAGTTCTCTAACGGGAAATTTGGTCAGCATTGAGAGCAAAGCATATGACAGGAAACTACTGATAAGTATAAATATTATAAATTACCATCCAAAAGAATGTACCTGGTCCAGAGTAAGACTTCCTGGTGATAGTCATTGTACATTCACAAGGATCTCAGAGAAGATGGTTGAAGCCGTGGATTGTGTTGGGCAAAGGTTCATGTTGCACAGCACTGTTCAGAAGCAAGGCAGCAGACGGAGAAAATCTCAGATGTGGTTGATACTACAAGATCCAAAACACAGAAGAAAAGAGACTTGGTGCAGGAAGAAGTGACGAATTCAAAGTTGACGTTACAAAAACAACATATGGAGCTTCATATGCTATGGCAAACACCATAAACTGCGGCATGGGCTGGCATTTGGAAAAATTTTAATATAGTTTGATTATTGTTGTTGTTTTTGGCTGGGGAGCTGTTTGAGAGCCTCTTCCGGGAGCCAGCTGGGACTGATTACTGTGCGGAGCAGTATATGTTCAGTAGTGTGGAGCAGCTAGACCCAAAACACTTGTGGAGCAGACCTCTGCCAGGCTCCCTGGCTTGGAGTGGCTGCTGGATTTCCTGTGGTAGAAATCACAGAAGGTTTCCAGTCTGTAATTGCTGTGTCTTGACTGGACAGTGTTTGGATTTGTCCACACACTGCCATTCTCACCTGAAGGAGCCATTTTAAGATCAGACAACGAGTTCTTGTCGATGAGGTCCATGGCTTTTCTGTCAGTGTTGTCAACAAGCTTTCCAAGTAGTGCCAATTGAGGTGGGGGGCCTGTGATGTCAAAAGATTATTTTTGATTACAATTTTGATGACAATCATGGCCTTTCAGCTTCCAATGTGCTTTTATTTAAAATTAACCCTTAAACTTTCCTGAGCCCGCTAGAATAAAAAATGCTCTAGATTTCTACATAGTCTTCAAAATCTGCAATACTACAACATGTGCTAAACGTATAATTCATCCAGTGATATCAATAGGAGTATTCTTATGCTTAGAGATATACATGTCTGCAAGGTCAAGACCTTAATCTGCATTGTCATAACTATGGAATAACGCGTAGGTGGGTGGTGGGACTGGCTTCACTAGTAAGCTGAAAAATATATTCCTTGGAGGGGTCAGGTTCAAAAAGTAATAAAAACTTTAGTTCATCATCTTTCCTGGTTCAGCAAAACCTGACTGAACCTAGGCTTTCTGTTCAAGATTGATGGCATTTTCTTCTTTGTAATGATGGAAATATCAGAAAAAAAGCCAATGCCTTCCATCGTAAAGTAGTAATAGGCATGATGAGCCAAAAATATTAATCAGATCATAATTACTTCTTTTACTTTCTGACCCACAGGAGATAATCACCACCCCTCTCCATAATCATGTCCTACCATCACTCCTTTGCTGCCTGCAACTTTTTCTCTCAGGTCCCATTGTTCAACAGTCAGGTTAAACTCAGAGTCTTGTTCTCTGTTTGTGTTTAGCTTTGCAAAATGCTTCTGCTGTTTCAGACCTGAACAAGTATTTGTGTGCCTGAAAGCTTGTTTGTTTTCTCCATGATGTAAATTGACCTAATAAAGAGATTGCCTGTCTTTGCAAATTTTGTCTTTCCAACTGTCCTGATTTCAGCCGGGATAGAGTAAATTTTCTTCATAGAAGATAGCATGAGGCTATGTGTTTGGGTTTGGTATGAAAATAATGCTGATAACAAGCTGATGTTTTAAGGACTACCTGGCTTTTCATGCTGGGCTGCCAGCGGGGAGGCTGGGGGTGCCCGGGGAGCTGGGAGGGGACACAGGCAGGACAGCTGACCCAGGCTGGCCAAAGAGATATTCCATACCATATGATGTCATGCTCAGCATATAAAGCTGGGGGAAGAAGAAGGAAGGGGGGAACGTTTGGAGTGATGGTGTTTTGTCCTCCCAAGTCACCATTACGCGTGACGGAGCCCTGCTGTCCTGGAGGTGGCTGAACACCTGCCTGCCCGTGGGGAGTGGTGAATGAATGCCTTGTTTTGCTTTGCTGTGTGCGCGGCTTTTGCTTTACCTGTTAAACTGTCTTTATGTCAACCCATGAGTTTTCTCACTTTTACCCTTCTGATGCTCTCCCCCATCCCGCCGTGGGGACAGTGAGCGCGTGGCTGGGTGGTGCTTAGTTGCCGGCTGGGGTTAAACCATGACACGAACAAGACAGCATCTTTAACCAATTCATCTGAACTGCTCTGAATTTTGTAATGTATTCCAAACTTACATATATGTATCACAAAAATTCCAGGGGGATTTTTATAGAGTCATTATAGGGTAACTTTTTCCTACCATGCTGAATTATTGATGCTCAGAAGTGTGTGTGCACAATACATCTTCTCTGACTTTAAGACTTGTAAATTATTTTGCACAGTTATATTTCTGTTTCAGTATGTTAAGTTCATGTTGTGAAGCAAAATCCTTTGTTAAGAGAATTACTGACCCAGACCCAAAGTATGATTTGATAAAACTGACATCTTGTTAAAATTTCTCTGTCCTGTAGCACAACCTTCATTAAATCAGACCTGCAACACTCTGAGTGTATATATAGAGAGTATATATACTCTAGATATGCTAGTCTTATGCTATCTGCGACCTAGCCAAAACAGAAAACTAGGAAACCTGATTTTCTTTGGTCCCATTTTCCCGCAGAAGGTTTCTCTGATACTTTTCCCTTGTTGCATATGTAACTGCGGTATTCTAGCTCTTTCAAGCTCTGTGAAATGAATCAGGTATCAAGAAGTCAAATACCTGCGTCTCCTTCATATACACAGTCTGCGAGAGCCCTCCTATTGACTCCCTACATTGTCCATGGGGAAGCATTTATATTTTACCTTGTTTAGTCAAGGTACAAACATGTCTTGGATATGAGCACAAGCGCAGGCTGAAATACTGTCAACAAAAAGTGCCCAAAAGATTTACATAAACTGTCGTTTGAGCTTCTGTAATGTGCAGTTCTAACTGCTACAGATAATAGAAATACCTGTCATTTTAGCTGTCAAGACACCTTGGCAAATCTTACGCAGTTGCCCTTTGGGTGCCACTTTTGCTTCGGCTCTTTGACTGGTCTTGCCTTACTACCTTTCACAGGCAAAGTTAATGGCCATGATCATTCCTTTCTACTCACTTCACATATTCATTCTGACTCAACTTTTTCTCTGACTCACATTTTGTTTCTATTTCCATAATCATGAGTGCATGTGAAACATCCTGGGCTAATGCGAAATGGCACAGACATCAAAATGTGTTATTCATACCTATGTGAGTAATTCCCACTCATCCTTCGGTACATGTGTATTGACTTGATAGCACCTTCATTTCCTGCCTCTTTCCATTTATTCGATCACTTGGTGAACCTTCCCACAGTAATGGGGATGATTTGTCTTCCATTCTCATGTCAGAATGAAACCCCCTAAACATACCAGGATTACATCTTCAGCCAACTTTTAAAAAATTATCTAGAAAAAGAGAAAAACCAAAAGTTTAGGCGTTCTGATAAACAATTAATCATCACAGGGAAACAAATAACTAGTTCTTCATGCACTCTGCTGAAAGTGCAGGAGTTCCTGTTCTTAGTGAACAAAAGCTTATCAAGGAATTCAGCATAATTCAGGAGTTAGAAGTCGCATGTGTGTTTTTGGCCTTTGACAAAATCTTTCTGTAAATCATGTATGGAAGACATCAGAGCAAAAAATGACATATATGTCTGGAACAAATTGGTTTGCTTAGGCTGTAGATCTGGTGCCTCTTGAGCATGTGGTAATACATGCTACTGTTAAATCCAGGTCAGTATCTGACCAACGTGTAGGTGTTGCAACTGCTTGAAATATTGGGGCTTTGTGGTGAAAACTCTACTGTACATGTGAAATCTACTGGGTAGTTTCTCCTCATGGACCTATCATATTATCTGCTATGAAAGAGGTAAAATTGCAGGGGAAAGTTTGACTAAACTGTATGAAACTCCTGAGATATCTCCAAAATCCACACAAATGCAAAGTGTTAGAGGAAGGAATATCCTTTTCTATTAACATCTGTGAGCAGAGGGGACCAGGAAAGAGAAGAGAACTACAAAATAGCCATGACATTATCTATTACTTTAAACATGACATTAGGGTAACAAAATCGTGTGGGTTTGTTTTTTTTTTTAACTGGAACATTATTACTTATAAATATGAAAAACCTAGAGAATTCTGCTTATAATAATATACTCTACTAGTACTAATTTTATAGTTAGATATTAATTGACGAGTATGACCTTTTAGATACCTTCTAGGAGGCCATGGACTTGGTGAATATTGTGGAACTGCAGATTTAACTCTTCCAGGAGCTCTTACTGGCTATCCAGAAATCTCATAACAACTCTAATTCAGTTTCTTGATGTTTAATGAAGAATATTGGTAAGATATGCTGTGTAATCTACAATGTTGATACACACAAATTAACTTCATCACATGCAGTGACTCAGGTTCTTATCACAGATGATACCCAGCTGGGAACAAGGAAATCTTGACATGAATAAAATGATCTGACATGATCTGATGTTCAGCCTGTCTTGAAAATGGCACAGTCTGCCTCTCCCAAACTTCTGATGGAGAGGGATGAAAAACTTAAAACGTAATTTTAAATACCCAGTTAGGCAGAATTAGAGGAAAATCAGAGTGGGGTAGTGTAATAAATACAGTGGTTTTATTACTTCAAGCTTTTTGCTCTGCGCTGTGTTGCCAGGGACGAATGCATCATATGTTCTGAAGTGGCTTCCCTGTAGTCACTGCAGCATCATACTGAGCACAAACTCTGGAAGCCTTCCTCGAAGGAGGGTTGAGTCCATTTGGACACACTGGAGATGACACATCTGGTAAATGGGTGTGATGCTCTGGTTTTCCAGCTCCAAGTGGGTGGATCATAGGGTGTCACTCTTGGGTATAGTGGTGGAGGTGGGGGAAGGAAGCCCCAAAAGAACTTGATTGGGCCAGGATGAAACCTCATTCCTTCACTGTAATGTTGAAAAAGTGACATCACGGTGCAAATATTATAGCAAGATATGATTTTGGCTTGGTTATTTCCATCCTCCCTTGTCTTACTGAAAAACATCTATTTTCTGGAAGTTTGGTGGGGTGGGATGGTGGTTTGGTTTGTTTGTTTGTTTTTTAAACCACTGTTGTTGTTATTAACAGTAATTACCATCCACTGCAGTAGAGTATTTTGTCTTGCTCAAAATTAATACTAAGCAAGAGATGATCAGACTTTTTTCTCTCCCCAGTTTTTCCTAGTGGCATGTCCCTTCCAATTTGCCATTTGACAAACCTACTTTCTTTTACAACAGCTGCACAATCTATACAGACAGAAATTTTTAAGACTGCTGTTTTTTAAGCTGGCCATACACTACTAACTGACAGCAGCTTGCTTTTTCAGAAAATGCTTTAAATAACAGGCATCAGTGAACATAGATGCAATTAGTTCTTCAGTATAGTGGGCACTCTACCACATTTCTGAAAAATTTTCTGGATTATCTGAACAACCTGGACATCGAAGTTTAAAACTTGCTGGTTTTTTTATGCAGGATATTACATTTTGTAAGAGAACAACATGAGATATGAGATGTTTATGTTGGTAACTGAAGACGTACTAAGCACTTGAATATTACAATTATATTCTTACTCACTGAAACTTGTACACTCTCTGTGGACCTCCTAATCCATTCAGTAAAAAGAGGAGAGGTTATAGATATCTGGGTAATTGAACTGAACTCAAATACTTCATCTGGCTTCAGTAACATGTCTTGCATTTCTCATTCTGGAGTTTCAATTTTCTTGTTATGAAATCATCTTGCTGGAAAAAAGGCACAAACCAACAAAAAAAACCCTACCGTGAGAGCTAGTTTAAACAGATTCTCCTTAATTCTGTTTTTTGCTATGTTTTAAGGTTGATATTTGAGGGCACAGAGCAAAAAAAATTGGAGGGTGATGCTGTTGATGCCTGTGCATCCCCTCACGCCCTTTCCCTGGGAACCCCCAGGGGCCTCGAGCCCTGGCTTCCCCAGATGTCGGCATCCACTCCCCCACCCGTGACCTCGGTGACGGTGGTCCTTGGCCGCCCTCCATGGGGCTGGCCCACGGCCACTCCCTGCGCTGCCCAGACCCTCACGTTCGCTCCCGAGGCCCCAGGGCAGCTGCTGGGAGTTGTCGGTGCTCGGCCTTCCCCCGGGGCACTTGCATCTCTGCTGCCCGGAGTAAAGCCTTCCGTCCCACCCGGAGTAACGCCTTCCATCCCACCGGGGCTGTTTGCTTACACATCCCTTTCAGAGGCAGGTGCAGGGGTCCGACAGCCTTCCTGAGGGGTCTTTTTATAACATTTAGTACAGGGTTTATACTGCTGCAATCTTCTTTGGGGCTTCAGGGTGCAGGGAGCTTCAGATAATAAGTGTAAACTAATGCTCTGTGCTGGCGCGGGGTGAAACCCATCTGCAGGCAGAAGCTCTGCTGAAGCACTGGTGGTGGGAGGTGGGCTGGCTCCTGACGTTAACCAGGGTATTGATTATTTCTCACTCTTTCAATGTTTTCTTTAATGTTTGATAACATTAAGTAGCGTGCTGAAGACACTTAAGTGGTGCCGTGGTGCCGGTGACCTCGCACAGGAGTCTGGTCGCCTGTTCCCAGGGGGACTTAATCACTGCTTTTTGCTCAGCGACGATGATCGCGTGTTTGACTGACTGCATGGGCTGTAAATTTAAGCCCCAGTGTCCTCTTATTGTAGCTCCAATGTCTTTATTGTTTCTGGCTTGAAGACAAACCTTCATGTGAAGAAGGTCACTGACAAATTCACTGCTTTTAAAAGGGCAGAAATAATGTTTGCTATAAACATGTTGTTAAACTGTGACATCAGTATTTGGGAGGATAGCGATTATAGAAGGACCATGTGAGAAATGATCTCAGTCAGTGGATAACAGCTCAGAAAATGAACAGAAAACTTTTGCCTTAATTTAAGAAGACACTTAACTTGAACTGGTGTCCATTTATGATGATATAAAGAAGCTGACACAGGCAGAAATTGTACACTAGAACAGAAAAAAATATTTCTGTGGAAATGCCCTTAAAAATGCTTGTTCTAAGTAAGCTGGGGATTACTAGGGAAGGTTCCTGCACATAGCTCAAGTCTTTGCAGATAGATACTATCAGTCATTAAAGAAAAACATAGCTGCTCTGAAAAAGCAGAGTGACATTTTGATTGAAAATGCCATTATATTAGAAGCTTGCGTGGCCTCCAGCTACCTTTGCTCAGTATTCATTGAGGGCATGCATTTAAATACGCATTGCTTTAGAAAGTACTAACGCTGCATAAGGCCCATTACAGCTTTCCTGCCCAAATGAACCACTTGAAAAACTGTTTCATTTTCTGAAAACAGCCATCTCACACTATCATTGCCTACATTTGGCAATAGGTTTTTGAAAGATGCTCTCTGACTATCCTGTTATGTGGGTTTCTCAAGCTCGGAGCATGTTTGTCACTAGACATCTCTGTCTCAAAGACACCGTGATTTGCTTCTCATCATTTTACGTTTTTTTGTTCCACTCTTACCACTTCTAACAAAAACATTAATCAAGTGAAGGGGTAGTTCATTAGTCTAGGAATTTGTTTATGGGTAAGCATGCTCTTGTAGGCTCTTAAATTGCTCAGTGTAGTAGACTGTCAAGATAACATACACATGCAAGAAACCAGAGACCTGTCATAGTGCATCTCTGACTACAGTTATATTTTCCTCATTCCAGAGAGCATGTGAGAGAGATATGTTTCACAAATTTTATGCTTATAAATCTGAACGGTCCTTTGGGCTATGGATTCCTTATTGTGCAGCTCGTATATTCCAGTGAAGCATTTGTATTCCAGGTACGCTGTTTCTGATGCCTTTTAAATTCTTCTTTCTCCCGTTTCACTTCACCTCTGCCCACCTCACCAAAGGCAGCAGCCATCACATCCCATATGCATGTATTCCTGTACCGTTTCCTTTACTACACTTTGTCTTTCGTGGCAGATATTCACTCTCAGGAGACTTGCTTTCATTGCTTTCATGTTTTGAATGTATTGAAAGGAACGATGGCTGAAAGAAGAAGGGTCAACAAGCTAGATTCAAAATGATAAACAGACTAGTTGCTGGCATGCTGTAGCATCCAGTATATTTTTGACATACTGTACATTTTTCTTCTCGCTGGTGCTTCTTTATTTCAGACAGAAGCTTGCAAGGAGCTTTGGTATTAATGAAGATATGATACTGAATCTGTTTGGAAAAAACACAGTGATGTGATTTGTGCTACATCTGTTATCTGAATTAAAAACTGAAGTCAGAGTAGTATATAGTCAGAGAGTATATGAATCTTTCTGAATGTACAGAATAGCACATCTCTCTTTTCAGTGCAAATGAATCAAAGTTACTGTTACTACCCACACTGACTGAGAAGATCATGGTCTTGTCTCTCTATTAGACTGTTAAGGTCCACGGAAAGCAACTGTCAGCCAATACAGGACACTAAAGATTGCCTCCTACTCTTGATGATGATGTATATTTGATAAAAAAATAATTAGCTTTGCGTATGCTGGGGTAGGAATAAAGAAGAAAATATGGAAGAATATTGAAGAATTCAGCAGCGCAGTAATATCTGTCAAATAATATTTAGTGTCAAGACAGGAACTCTCATGGTAAAATGTGTTTTTACAAAGGAGGAAGAGAAGTATTAACCAGGCGGTTAATAGAAGGAAGACTACTGAACTGAGAAAGAAAACAGGATTGAACGGATCTGAGTAGAGGAACACATCTTCCTCAAACTGTAGGTAGGAACCACACACTGATGGAAGACCCGCTATCTAATTAAGCAAGCCCATATAAAAGTGAAGCAAAGAACCATCACCCACTCTGGAAATGTTCTTTGTGAGCACTTATTTTCAGATCGAACACTGCTGCCCATATCAGTTTACTTCCTGGTTTTGGCATTTGAATGTTGGAGAACTAGATTTGGAAAGAAATTATCCCTGGTTCTGAGATCACGTTAGTCTTGGTAACACATGTGAAAGTTTTAAATGAAAACTTTCCTCTCACCAGTGGAGAAAAGGCATTGATCAAAGTGTCTGACATAATGTGCTAATATTTTCAATGATCCTGTCTCAGCATTACCCACAGATCTTGCACATGACAGAGTGTAGAATATTGCATAGTTTTGCTTCTGTAGTAAAGAAGCAAAAAAAGATGTTTCTCCCAGGATACACTGGTATTATTTTGTTCAATCAAACATTTTCTCAGTGTTTTGAAAGATGGAGAGAGCATGCACAGACTCTGAAGGGTCACCACGCTTTGCCTTAGTGACATCCAAGAGAGAACTGAAATCCTGAAGCGAGGGGAAGCTTCCAGGGGAATTGTCTTGAAATCAGCTGGCAGACTCTTAAAATTTAGGTTTTAATAGCCTACTGATACAACTAGAAAGAATTTGGAGTTGCCCTGATCATCTGAGCAGTTACGAGCAGAACACAGGATGAAGTCAGCAGTCTTGATGGGACTTATACTAATGACAAAGTGTGAAAGAAGTATTCTAAATTCCAAATAGTTTGATTTTGGTTCGATTTAATAAGCGATCCCTCAAGATCTAGTTCTGTTATTCATTAATGCATTGTTACCCAAACTGAACTTTCCTGCGGATGTTTTTGTATTTTATAATTTGAGAATGTCTATGCCTTACCTTGACTACTATGTGGTGACCACAAAAGTGGTATGCCAAGGAGACAGGTCCTTTTTTAACAGTAGTCAGCTTCTGAAACACACTAAAAAGCCAGAAGAAAGCCAGCTGAATCCTCAGCTTGTCAGGATTTGAAATTCCCCTGGGACTGTACCTTCCCACTGACAGGCAGCTGCATTGTGTAGCCATAATTTGGAAAAATTTCTCCAAGCTCTGTGCCAAATATGAGACAGTGATTTAATTTCAAAGCCAGAAATGCCAATCTCAGTCTGTAGACATTCAGATCAAAGTAATGGCACAATCCTTGTCAATCTGAGACACTAATCCTGTTTCCAAGAATACATAACAGATAATTTGAGAAACTGAACCTGAAGGACTTGGATGAGGAGCGTAGGTAACCTCTCCATGTAGGCAGTGAGAACCAATTCAGTTCTCTCCCCCAGCACTGGCTTCTCTGTTCCAGCCGTCGCCTCTGCCTTGGCTTATTAAATTTCCTTTGGGGCTGTTGACTGCAGGAGGTGGGAAAGCAGCAGCACTTTCTTCCAGAAGAAAATCTCCTTTGCAGCCACTACAGACACCTTGTCTTTCCTCAAGTGCTTTGTATATGAAATAAGCAGAAGGGGTGACAACAAAAGAGATGCTGTATTTGTTGTCGGATAATTGTTTGCTTCCCTTAACAACCCCGTACTGGGAGTCATCTGGAGGGATAAATGATTTTGTTCACACAGGGCTTGGTTTAGGACAGAAGGAAAGCTGGGAAGCCAGAAGATAAAGGAATACGAGCTAAGTAAATTGGTGTCCTGCTCACGAGTGTGATGTAAAAGGGCTTAATTTATCACATCTCTTACTTAGAGGAAATCATCATGTAGTACCAAATTTGAGGGCCAGAAGAAACAAACAGAAAAGACACAGTAAACAAAAGCAGAAAATGTGTTCTCAGCCGCGTCTTACTTGTACTGCTATGCATATAAATACAGTGAACATGTTGATATGTATTGCAAATAGCATCTCATTACTGTGAAAGGAGACAATGGGAAAAAATCAGTCAAAAAGATCAAACTCCATGAAAGACAGAGCTAAAACCACTCCTACAGAGTAACTGTAAAGGTGTAAGAGTAGATAAGAGCATAAAAATTCCATAGTTCTCTTCAAGGAAATGGAGGGGGAAGCATGTGTAAAAATAACCAAACCAGCCAATATTTCACAGCCGCAGTGTCTGAGTTGCTCTTTTTTCACATGTATCTAAATTGCAAAGCATCATCATCTCTTTCTTGCCTGCAAAACAGGCTGCCTCCAGATGGGTGACTTGTGTAATGCTGTACGAGACACCGAGTCGAGGTCCCAGACTTGCAGAGGAAATACAAGAATAAACTGAGACCAAGAGAGGAGAGGAAGCGTGAGGGTAGCCAGGAACATCCGCTCTGTTGCTAAGATCCTCAGCCCCTCATTGCTTCCTGACCCTTATTACAACTGACAGGGGCAGAAGACAGGAAAAGTATGATGGACTCCATCAAAGTCACACAATTCTAACTGCTTAAGCAAATTTTCTCTTCTTCCTATGCTAATGACACTGTAATAGTGCAACTCTTCTACAATGTGAGATACCCTCCCTGATGTTTTTTTTATTAAGCCTGTTTCTTCTTCTTTCTTCTTATTCCTTCCCTTTTGCCTCTCTCATGACTTTGCTTCTCTGTTCTTCCTCCCAACTTCTCTCCCTAACACCTTTGCCTTTGATGTATGACTGCACCGTCTCCCCACTGTTTATATCTTCCACTCCTTTGTCTCTGTTGGAAGCTTTTCAATGCAGGGAGGGAAGGATGGAAGGATGCTGTTGTGAACGCACCTTCATGTCCTCCTTTTTCTCCACTGGGTGCAACGAGGCTTTTTACTGACAGCTGCCCAGCTGTGGTAGTTTTGATGCCTCCTCATTCTTTATTGGAGGAGGCAATAACTCATGTGCAGCTCACTGACAGCACTGTGGTAGCTGATTGAAATATTGACTAAATACTGACCAAAAAAGTCATGCAGTCTGAAACCACTTCTGAATGCTGTGCCCTCTTGGCTGTGCTCGTGCGTCACTGTTCTCAACAGGAAGCACAGTACTTAAATGCCTGCGATGGGAAATCAGGGAATCCTATAGAGTGATGATTTCCTTCAGTCTCCAGTTCCTTGCTGACACTTCTTAATCTGTTCACAAGTGAAACTGGAACATATAACTTACACTGAGAGAGACAAGAAAATATATTTTCTGCGTCTTGAATCTTTCGTTTGAGCTTTAGCCCATCTGTCAATGTCTCTTTGATGTGCAGATACAAGAGTCTGAAATTTCCTTGATCTTAAACAATGACTATATTCACTGTCTTAGCTATAGTAATAGAAGTTCCTATTTGCTGGTATAAGGAAATATGTATTTAGCTCATTGTATGTGGAGACCTGTACAATATTTATAGTCTCCATGCTTTCCAAGATCTCATTCTCTGTTCTATGAGGGTGTCTCAGATTCCACGCTCAGTGTTTATGATTCTGTTAAAACATATGCTTGTTCAGACAAGTTTATCCCATCACTCTATTCAAGGTCTGCAGAGAGACATTAGTTTGTGTAACTGCTATTACACAGCATTGTTTACAACTATTTATATGGAAATACTCATATTGCCAACACTGATTTTGTGTATTTTTTCTAGGTCTGCAAGATGATGAAACTTTGCATCCACTTAAATAATCTATTTATCTAATTTGTGTGCCCCTATCAATCTAATAATCATCTTTTAATTCCCTTAATATGACAGATTTTACTGAAATTCAAGTCATGTGAAATGGAGTGTATATTCAGGTATGAACAACCAACATTTTTTATAACCTACCATTCCATATCAATAAAAGCCTTCTCTCCCAAAGTGATCAGTCATGTACCACCAGGGTTTGTTCTATCACCCAGCACCATCATAACCCTGTGCCTTTGATATGAAATAGTTTTGCATTTGTGAGTTCCTAAATAGACAGGATGAAAACTCTGGCTCAAATCCCTCTATTTATTCTAGGGAAACTTGCTAGGATGAGGACAAGTGCTCCTTACTCATGTAAGCAGTTCCCTTCAAATCAGTGTGACACTCAGGAAAAGAGAAGCTTTCAGGAGTAGGCAATGGGCTGTGGTCAGCTGTAATAGCAGCTTGCTTATTTATAGTACTTTTCATCCAGAAGAACTCTAAACACAAACATGAAGGCAAAATAAGAAAGTACAAAATAAGATCAAAGCATTGATTGAGTAGTGAAGGAGACGCCAGCCTGTGTCTAATGAATGAGGGGCAGCCCTAATTATAAATGTATTTGCTTTTATTGTCATGTTTCAGAACTGTAATGGTCACCTAATGTATTTTTTATGGGATGAATATATTTCTTTCAAAACCTCAGGAACCGATCATGTGCAGCTGCTTTTAATTTCAGTGGGAGTTGTAAAAGCTCATTACCCTCTATATTTGTCCTTCAAATGTACTTAATTAAATATATATAAAGAAAAAAACCAGAAAGCCTGAAGTGGCTGAGACAGAGCTAGCACCAAACCATCTTTCCTTCTTTTTTTTATCCTAGGAATAGTCATGAGCTGGGTCGATTATCACTTTGAATTAAACTAATTGCACAACTTCCTTGGTTTGAGCGGGCTGCAGTAGGCTTGGAGAATTACAGCATCGTGTGTCCCACTTTCGTGTGTCCTGCAATGATCCTTTGCCCACACCGTGATGGGGTAGCACCGGCATTGCCGCAGCTATTTCCGCATTGGCTCATAACAGGCAAATGGTAACAGAATGTTTGTGGCAGCTTCACAATTTCTTTGAACCACCTTTATCCCAGTACATGAAAATAGCCTGAATTTTCAGCTCACAGGCAACGTACTAATCCATTCTGTGCCTCACATTTTAAAGACATTGCATAATTCTCTGGCATCCAGCCACAAAAACTCTCCTTTGAAGAAATGCTTTGTGCAATGAACATTCAGAAGCGAGGCTTACAGGCGTTGAAGTGACCAGCCTCTCTGGAGTCCCCTAATGTTGCCCCAACAATAAAAGCTGGGATAGTTACTATTTTATAGTCATGGAGAGCTTTGTAAGCTTTCCGTAATAGAAATGAAAACACAGCATCCCTGCTCCAAATAACTCACTTCAATTGCAATGCCATGAAGGAGAATGGGTAACAAACTAGAATAGAATAAGAAGATTTTGGGAGGAAGCACACACTAATTTTGACGAAGTTATACATGTACTGAGGAAGCATAAAGCCACCTTGAGAAGAACATCTAGTTACTTAGCAAAGGCCTTGCATAGCAGGGGACAGAGAGGAGAAAAAGATTTTTACGAAAACTGTAAAAGCGGGATTTTTTTTTTTTTCTGCCAATTTTCTTGAGGGCTTTAAAGAAAAGCGGATCAATGAGGAAAAACGTGACTGAGCAGAGCAGCACCTCGTCTTGTGCGGGGTATTCTAAGCACGGGGCAGAGCATGGAAGAAGCGGGCTGACGGGGGAGCTGCAGCCGCGGGTACGTGTGTGCGCCCCGCCG